>NW_027287460.1:0-59537 GCF_022747635.1 Hetaerina americana | reverse complement strand
ATAGAAGGCATTTATTTCATTTTTAGAAATTTTAATTTTTCACATTTTTCCATGAAAAGTGCCAATACCCCCCCCTTGTGGTTCTAGGTGAAAACTTCACTCGACGCGAATCAAACAAAAATGTTTCCATGGTGTGTATTGTTGTTCATTTTCATCAAATAAACAAAATAAAACCCAGAATAAATCATTAAAGACAAGAAATGAGAATAAAAGATGCCTCAGCGCAAGTGTTAATGTTAGTAAAAGAGCCCAAATTTCCAAAAATATTGCGAAAAACAACAATCTTCCATTATAGAGTGAATGTTTGAGGTGTAAAGAAGGCATTTATTTCATTTTTAGAAATTTAAATTTTTCACATTTTTCCATGAAAAGTGCCTTGTGGTTCTAGGTGAAAACCTCACTCGACGCGAATCAAACAAAAATGTTTCCATGGTGTGTATTGTTGTTCATTTTCATCAAATAAACAAAAATAAAACCCAGAATAAATCATTAAAGACAAGAAATGAGCATAAAAGATGCCTCAGCGCAAGTGTTAATGTTAGTAAAAGAGCCCAAATTTCCAAAAATATTGCGAAAAACAACAATCTTCCATTATAGAGTGAATGTTTGAGGTGTATAGAAGGCATTTATTTCATTTTTAGAAATTTTAATTTTTCACATTTTTCCATGAAAAGTGCCAATACCCCCCCTTGTGGTTCTAGGTGAAAACCTCACTCGACGCGAATCAAACAAAAATGTTTCCATGGTGTGTATTGTTGTTCATTTTCATCAAATAAACAAAATAAAACCCAGAATAAATCATTAAAGACAAGAAATGAGCATAAAAGATGCCTCAGCGCAAGTGTTAATGTTAGTAAAAGAGCCCAAATTTCCAAAAATATTGCGAAAAACAACAATCTTGAATTATAGAGTGAATGTTTGAGGTGTATAGAAGGCATTTATTTCATTTTTAGAAATTTTAATTTTTCACATTTTTCCATGAAAAGTGCCAATACCCCCCCCGTTTGAGTTCTAGGTGAAAACCTCACTCGACGCGAATCAAACAAAAATGTTTCCATGGTGTGTATAGTTGTTCATTTTCATCAAATAAACAAAATAAAACCCAGAATAAATCAATAAAGACAAGAAATGAGCATAAAAGATGCCTCAGCGCAAGTGTTAATGTTAGTAAAAGAGCCCAAATTTCCAAAAATATTACGAAAAACAACAATCTTCCATTATAGAGTGAATGTTTGAGGTGTATAGAAGGCATTTATTTCATTTTTAGAAATTTTAATTTTTCACATTTTTCCATGAAAAGTGCCAATACCCCCCCTTTGGGTTATAGGTGAAAATCTCACTCGACACGAATCAAACAAAAATGTTTCCATGGTGTGTATTGTTGTTCATTTTCATCAAATAAACAAAATAAAACCCAGAATAAATCATTAAAGACAAGAAATGAGCATAAAAGATGCCTCAGCGCAAGTGTTAATGTTAGTAAAAGAGCCCAAATTTCCAAAAATATTGCGAAAAACAACAATCTTCCATAATAGAGTGAATGTTTAAGGTGTATCGAAGGCATTTATTTCATTTTTAGAAATTTTAATTTTTCACATTTTTCCATTAAAAGTGCCAAACCCCCCCCCCCTTTGGGTTCTAGGTGAAAATCTCACTCGGCGCGAATCAAACAAAAATGTTTCCATGGTGTGTATAGTTGTTCATTTTCATCAAATAAACAAAATAAAACCCAGAATAAATCATTAAAGACAAGAAATGAGCATGCCTCAGCGCAAGTGTTAATGTTAGTAAAAGAGCCCAAATATCCAAAAATATTTCGAAAAACAACAATCTTCCATAATAGAGTGAATGTTTGAGGTGTATAGAAGGCATTTATTTCATTTTTAGAAATTTTAATTTTTCACATTTTTCCATGAAAAGTTCCAATACCCCCCCCTTGGGTTCTAGGTGAAAATCTCACTCGACACAAATCAAACAAAAATGTTTCCATGGTGTGTATAGTTGTACATTTTCATCAAATAAACAAAATAAAAGGCAGAATAAATCATTAAAGACAAGAAATGAGCATAAAAGATGCCTCAGCGCAAGTGTTAATGTTAGTAAAAGAGCCCAAATTTCCAAAAATATATCGAAAAACAACAATCTTCCATTATAGAGTGAATGTTTGAGGTGTATAGAAGGCATTTATTTCATTTTTAGAAATTTTAATTTTTCACATTTTTCCATTAAAATTGCCAATACCCCTCCCTTTTGGTTCTAGGTGAAAATCTCACTCGACGCGAATCAAACAAAAATGTTTCCATGGTGTGTATAGTTGTTCATTTTCATCAAATAAACAAAATAAAACCCAGAATAAATCATTAAAGACAAGAAATGAGCATAAAAGATGCCTCAGCGCAAGTGTTAATGTTAGTAAAAGAGCCCAAATTTCCAAAAATATTGCGAAAAACAACAATCTTCCATTATAGAGTGAATGTTTGAGGTGTATAGAAGGCATTTATTTCATTTTTAGAAATTTTAATTTTTCACATTTTTCCATGAAAAGTGCCAATACCCCCCCCGTTTGAGTTCTAGGTGAAAACCTCACTCGACGCGAATCAAACAAAAATGTTTCCATGGTGTGTATAGTTGTTCATTTTCATCAAATAAACAAAATAAAACCCAGAATAAATCATTAAAGACAAGAAATGAGCATAAAAGATGCCTCAGCGCAAGTGTTAATGTTAGTAAAAGAGCCCAAATTTCCAAAAATATTGCGAAAAACAACAATCTTCCATTATAGAGTGAATGTTTGAGGTGTATAGAAGGCATTTATTTCATTTTTAGAAATTTTAATTTTTCACTTTTTTCCATGAAAAGTGCCAATACCCCCCCCTATGGGTTCTAGGTGAAAATCTCACTCGACACGAATCAAACAAAAATGTTTCCATGGTGTGTATTGTTGTTCATTTTCATGAAATAAACAAAATAAAACCCAGAATAAATCATTAAAGACAAGAAATGAGCATAAAAGATGCCTCAGCGCAAGTGTTAATGTTAGTAAAAGAGCCCAAATTTCCAAAAATATTGCGAAAAACAACAATCTTCCATAATAGAGTGAATGTTTAAGGTGTATCGAAGGCATTTATTTCATTTTTAGAAATTTTAATTTTTCACTTTTTTCCATGAAAATTGCCAATACCCCCCCCCTTTGGGTTCTAGGTGAAAATCTCACTCGACACGAATCAAACAAAAATGTTTCCATGGTGTGTATAGTTGTTCATTTTCATCAAATAAACAAAATAAAACCCAGAATAAATCATTAAAGACAAGAAAGAGCCCAAATTTCCAAAAAAATTGCGAAAAACAACACTCTTCCATTATAGAGTGAATGTTTGAGGTGTATAGAAGGCATATATTTCATTTTTAGAAATTTTAATTTTTCACATTTTTCCATGAAAAGTGCCAATACCCCCCCCCTTGTGGTTCTAGGTGAAAACCTCACTCAACGCGAATCAAACAAAAATGTTTCCATGGTGTGTATAGTTGTTCATTTTCAACAAATAAACAAAATAAAACGCAGAATAAATCATTAAAGACCAGAAATGAGCATAAAAGATGCCTCAGCGCAAGTGTTAATGTTAGTAAAAGAGCCCAAATTTCCAAAAATATTGCGAAAAACAACAATCTTCCATTATAGAGTGAATGTTTGAGGTGTATAGAAGGCATTTATTTCATTTTTAGAAATTTTAATTTTTCACATTTTTCCATGGAAAGTGCCAATACCCCCCCCCCTTTGGGTTCTAGGTGAAAATCTCACTCGACATGAATCAAACAAAAATGTTTCCATGGTGTGTATTGTTGTTCATTTTCATCAAATAAACAAAATAAAACCCAGAATAAATCATTAAAGACAAGAAATGAGCATAAAAGATGCCTCAGCGCAAGTGTTAATGTTAGTAAAAGAGCCCAAATTTCCAAAAATATTGCGAAAAACAACAATCTTCCATAATAGAGTGAATGTTTGAGGTGTATAGAAGGCATTTATTTCATTTTTAGAAATTTTAATTTTTCACATTTTTCCATGAAAAGTGCCAATACCCCTCCCTTTGGGTTCTAGGTGAAAATCTCACTCGACACGAATCAAACAAAAATGTTTCCATGGTGTGTATAGTTGTTCATTTTCATCAAATAAACAAAATAAAACCCAGAATAAATCATTAAAGACAAGAAATGAGCATAAAAGATGCCTCAGCGCAAGTGTTAATGTTAGTAAAAGAGCCCAAATTTCCAAAAATATTGCGAAAAACAACAATCTTCCATAATAGAGTGAATGTTTGAGGTGTATAGAAGGCATTTATTTCATTTTTAGAAATTTTAATTTTTCACTTTTTTCCATGAAAAGTGCAAATACCCCCCCCCTTTGGGTTCTAGGTGAAAATCTCACTCGACGCGAATCAAACAAAAATGTTTCCATGGTGTGTGTTGTTGTTCATTTTCATCAAATAAACAAAATAAAACCCAGAATAAATCATTAAAGACAAGAAAGAGCCCAAATTTCCAAAAATATTGCGAAAAACAACACTCTTCCATTATAGAGTGAATGTTTGAGGTGTATAGAAGGCATATATTTCATTTTTAGAAATTTTAATTTTTCACATTTTTCCATGAAAAGTGCCAATACCCCCCCCTTGTGGTTCTAGGTGAAAACCTCACTCGACGCGAATCAAACAAAAATGTTTCCATGGTGTGTATAGTTGTTCATTTTCATCAAATAAACAAAATAAAACGCAGAATAAATCATTAAAGACAAGAAATGAGCATAAAAGATGCCTCAGCGCAAGTGTTAATGTTAGTAAAAGAGCCCAAATTTCCAAAAATATTGCGAAAAACAACAATCTTCCATTATAGAGTGAATGTTTGAGGTGTATAGAAGGCATTTATTTCATTTTTAGAAATTTTAATTTTTCACTTTTTTCCATGAAAAGTGCCAATACCCCCCCTTTGGGTTCTAGGTGAAAATCTCACTCGACACGAATCAAACAAAAATGTTTCCATGGTGTGTATAGTTGTTCATTTTCATCAAATAAACAAAATAAAACGCAGAATAAATCATTAAAGACCAGAAATGAGCATAAAAGATGCCTCAGCGCAAGTGTTAATGTTAGTAAAAGAGCCCAAATTTCCAAAATATTGCGAAAAACAACAATCTTCCATAATAGAGTGAATGTTTGAGGTGTATAGAAGGCATTTATTTCATTTTTAGAAATTTTAATTTTTCACACTTCTCCATTAAAAGTGCCAATTCCATGCCATCTGGGTTCTAGGTGAAAATCTCACTCGACAGAAATCAAACAAAAATGTTTCCATGGGGTGTGTTGTTGTTCATTTTCATCAAATAAACAAAATAAAACCCAGAATAAATCATTAAAGACAAGAAATGAGCATAAAAGATGCCTCAGCGCAAGTGTTAATGTTAGTAAAAGAGCCCAATTTTCGAAAAATATTGCGAAAAACAACAATCTACCATTATAGAGTGAATGTTTGAGGTGTATAGAAGGCATTTACTTTATTTTTAGGAATTTTAATTTTTCACATTTTTCCATAAAAAGTGCCAATACCCCCCCCTTTGGGTTCTAGGTGAAAATCTCACTCGACACGAATCAAACAAAAATGTTTCCATGGTGTGTATTGTTGTTCATTTTCATCAAATAAACAAAATAAAACCCAGAATAAATCATTAAAGACAAGAAATGAGCATAAAAGATGCCTCAGCGCAAGTGTTAATGTTAGTAAAAGAGCCCAAATTTCCAAAAATATTGCGAAAAACAACAATCTTCCATAATAGAGTGAATGTTTGAGGTGTATAGAAGCATTTATTTCATTTTTAGAAATTTTAATTTTCACATTTTTCCATGGAAAGTGCCAATTTTCCCCTCTTTGGGTTCTAGGTGAAAATCTCACTCGAAACGAATCAAACAAAAATGATTCCATGGTGTGTATTGTTGTTCATTTTCATCAAATAAACAAAATAAAACCCAGAATAAATCATTTAAGACAAGAAATGAGCATAAAAGATGCCTCAGCGCAAGTGTTTATGTTAGTAAAAGAGCCCAAATTTCCAAAAATATTGCGAAAAACAACAATCTTCCATAATAGAGTGAATGTTTGAGGTGTATAGAAGGCATTTATTATATTTTAGAAATTTTAATTTTTCACATTTTTCCATGAAAAGTGCCAAACTCCCTTTGGGTTCTAGGTGAAAATCTCACTCGACACGAATCAAACAAAAATGATTCCATGGTGTGTATTGTTTTTCATTTTCATCAAATAAACAAAATAAAACCCAGAATAAATCATTAAAGACAAGAAATGAGCATAAAAGATGCCTCGGTGCAAGTGTTAATGTTCGTAAAAGAGCCCAAATTTCCAAAAATATCGCGAAAAACAACAATCTTCCATTATAGAGTGAATGTTTGAGGTGTATAGAAGGCATTTATTTCATTTTTAGAAATTTTAATTTTTCACATTTTTCCATGGAAAGTGCCAATACCCCCCTTTTGGTTTAGGTGAAAATCTCACTCGACACGAATCAAACAAAAATGTTTCCATGGTGTGTATTGTTGTTCATTTTCATCAAATAAACAAAATAAAACCCAGAATAAATCATTAAAGACAAGAAATGAGCATAAAAGATGCCTCAGCGCAAGTGTTAATGTTAGTAAAAGAGCCCAAATTTCCAAAAATATTGCGAAAAACAACAATCTTCCATTATAGAGTGAATGTTTGAGGTGTATAGAAGGCATTTATTTCATTTTTAGAAATTTAATTTTTCACATTTTTCCATGAAAAGTGCCATTACCCCCCCTTTTGGGTTCTAGGTGAAAATCTCACTCGATACGAATCAAACAAAAATGTTTCCATGGTGTGTATTGTTGTTCATTTTCATCAAATAAACAAAATAAAACCCAGAATAAATCATTTAAGACAAGAAATGAGCATAAAAGATGCCTCAGCGCAAGTGTTTATGTTAGTAAAAGAGCCCAAATTTCCAAAAATATTGCGAAAAACAACAATCTTCCATAATAGAGTGAATGTTTGAGGTGTATAGAAGGCATTTATTATATTTTAGAAATTTAATTTTTCACATTTTTCCATGAAAAGTGCCAAACTCCCTTTGGGTTCTAGGTGAAAATCTCACTCGACACGAATCAAACAAAAATGATTCCATGGTGTGTATTGTTTTTCATTTTCATCAAATAAACAAAATAAAACCCAGAATAAATCATTAAAGACAAGAAATGAGCATAAAAGATGCCTCGGTGCAAGTGTTAATGTTCGTAAAAGAGCCCAAATTTCCAAAAATATCGCGAAAAACAACAATCTTCCATTATAGAGTGAATGTTTGAGGTGTATAGAAGGCATTTATTTCATTTTTAGAAATTTTAATTTTTCACATTTTTCCATGGAAAGTGCCAAAACCCCCCCTTGTGGTTTTAGGTGAAAATCTCACTCGACACGAATCAAACAAAAATGTTTCCATGGTGTGTATTGTTGTTCATTTTCATCAAATAAACAAAATAAAACCCAGAATAAATCATTAAAGACAAGAAATGAGCATAAAAGATGCCTCAGCGCAAGTGTTAATGTTAGTAAAAGAGCCCAAATTTCCAAAAATATTGCGAAAAACAACAATCTTCCATTATAGAGTGAATGTTTGAGGTGTATAGAAGGCATTTATTTCATTTTTAGAAGTTTTAATTTTTCACATTTTTCCATGAAAAGTGCCATTACCCCCCCTTTTGGGTTCTACGTGAAAATCTCACTCGATACGAATCAAACAAAAATGTTTCCATGGTGTGTATTGTTGTTCATTTTCATCAAATAAACAAAATAAAACCCAGAATAAATCATTAATGACAAGAAATGAGCATAAAAGATGCCTCAGCGCAAGTGTTAATTTTAGTAAAAGAGCCCAAATTTCAAAAAATATTGCGAAAAACAACAATCTTCCATTATAGAGTGAATGTTTGAGGTGTATAGAAGGCATTTATTTCATTTTTAGAAATTTTAATTTTTCACATTTTTCCATGAAAAGTGCCAAACCCCCCCCCCTTTGGGTTCTAGGTGAAAATCTCACTCGGCGCGAATCAAACAAAAATGTTTCCATGGTGTGTATAGTTGTTCATTTTCATCAAATAAACAAAATAAAAGGCAGAATAAATCATTAAAGACCAGAAATGAGCATAAAAGATGCCTCAGCGCAAGTGTTAATGTTAGTAAACGAGCCCAAATTTCCAAAAATATATCGAAAAACAACAATCTTCCATTATAGAGTGAATGTTTGAGGTGTATAGAAGGCATTTATTTCATTTTTAGAAATTATAATTTTTCACATTTTTCCATGAAAAGTGCCAATACCCCTCCCTTTTGGTTCTAGGTGAAAATCTCACTCGACGCGAATCAAACAAAAATGTTTCCATGGTGTGTATAGTTGTTCATTTTCATCAAATAAACAAAATAAAACCCAGAATAAATCATTAAAGACAAGAAATGAGCATAAAAGATGCCTCAGCGCAAGTGTTAATGTTAGTAAAAGAGCCCAAATTTCCAAAAATATTGCGAAAAACAAAAATCTTCCATAATAGAGTGAATGTTTGAGGTGTATAGAAGGCATTTATTTATTTTTAGAAATTTTAATTTTTCACATTTTTCCATGAAAAGTTCCAATACCCCCCCCTTTTGAGTTCTAGGTGAAAATCTCACTCGACACGAATCAAACAAAAATGTTTCCTTGGTGTGTATTGTTGTTCATTTTCATCAAATAAACAAAATAAAACCCAGAATAAATCATTAAAGACAAGAAATGAGCATAAAAGATGCCTCAGCGCAAGTGTTAATGTTAGTAAAAGAGCCCAAATTTCCAAAAATATTGCGAAAAACAACAATCTTCCATAATAGAGTGAATGTTTGAGGTGTTTGAGGCGACGCGAATCAAACAAAAATGTTTCCATGGTGTGTATTGTTGTTCATTTTCATCAAATAAACAAAATAAAACCCAGAATAAATCATTAAAGACAAGAAATGAGCATAAAAGATGCCTCAGCGCAAGTGTTAATGTTAGTAAAAGAGCCCAAATTTCCAAAAATATTGCGAAAAACAACAATCTTCCATTATAGAGTGAATGTTTGAGGTGTATAGAAGGCATTTATTTCATTTTTAGAAATTTTAATTTTTCACATTTTTCCATGAAAAGTGCCTTGTGGTTCTAGGTGAAAACCTCACTCGACGCGAATCAAACAAAAATGTTTCCATGGTGTGTATTGTTGTTCATTTTCATCAAATAAACAAAATAAAACCCAGAATAAATCATTAAAGACAAGAAATGAGCATAAAAGATGCCTCAGCGCAAGTGTTAATGTTAGTAAAAGAGCCCAAATTTCCAAAAATATTGCGAAAAACAACAATCTTCCATTATAGAGTGAATGTTTGAGGTGTATAGAAGGCATTTATTTCATTTTTAGAAATTTTAATTTTTCACATTTTTCCATGAAAAGTGCCAATACCCCCCCTTGTGGTTCTAGGTGAAAACCTCACTCGACGCGAATCAAACAAAAATGTTTCCATGGTGTGTATTGTTGTTCATTTTCATCAAATAAACAAAATAAAACCCAGAATAAATCATTAAAGACAAGAAATGAGCATAAAAGATGCCTCAGCGCAAGTGTTAATGTTAGTAAAAGAGCCCAAATTTCCAAAAATATTGCGAAAAACAACAATCTTGAATTATAGAGTGAATGTTTGAGGTGTATAGAAGGCATTTATTTCATTTTTAGAAATTTTAATTTTTCACATTTTTCCATGAAAAATGCCAATACCCCCCCCTTGTGGTTCTAGGTGAAAACCTCACTCGACGCGAATCAAACAAAAATGTTTCCATGGTGTGTATTGTTGTTCATTTTCATCAAATAAACAAAATAAAACCCAGAATAAATCATTAAAGACAAGAAATGAGCATAAAAGATGCCTCAGCGCAAGTGTTAATGTTAGTAGAAGAGCCCAAATTTCCAAAAATATTGCGAAAAACAACAATCTTCCATTATAGAGTGAATGTTTGAGGTGTAAAGAAGGCATTTATTTCATTTTTAGAAATTTTAATTTTTCACATTTTTCCATGAAAAGTGCCAATACCCCCCCTTTTGGGTTCTAGGTGAAAATCTCACTCGACACGAATCAAACAAAAATGTTTCCATGGTGTGTATTGTTGTTCATTTTCATCAAATAAACAAAATAAAACCCAGAATAAATCATTAAAGACAAGAAATGAGCATAAAAGATGCCTCAGCGCAAGTGTTAATGTTAGTAAAAGAGCCCAAATTTCCAAAAATATTGCGAAAAACAACAATCTTCCATTATAGAGTGAATGTTTGAGGTGTAAAGAAGGCATTTATTTCATTTTAAGAAATTTTAATTTTTCACATTTTTCCATGAAAAGTGCCAATACCCCCCCCTTTTGGGTTCTAGGTGAAAATCTCATTCGATACGAATCAAACAAAAATGTTTCCATGGTGTGTATTGTTGTTCATTTTCATCAAATAAACAAAATAAAACCCAGAATAAATCATTAAAGACAAGAAATGAGCATAAAAGATGCCTCAGCGCAAGTGTTAATGTTAGTAAAAGAGCCCAAATTTCCAAAAATATTGCGAAAAACAACAATCTTCCATTATAGAGTGAATGTTTGAGGTGTATAAAAGGCATTTATTTCATTTTTAGAAATTTTAATTTTTCACATTTTTCCATGAAAAGTGCCAATACCCCCCCCTTGTGGTTCTAGGTGAAAACCTCACTCGACGCGAATCAAACAAAAATGTTTCCATGGTGTGTATTGTTGTTCATTTTCATCAAATAAACAAAATAAAACCCAGAATAAATCATTAAAGACAAGAAATGAGCATAAAAGATGCCTCAGCGCAAGTGTTAATGTTAGTAAAAGAGCCCAAATTTCCAAAAATATTGCGAAAAACAACAATCTTCCATTATAGAGTGAATGTTTGAGGTGTATAGAAGGCATTTATTTCATTTTTAGAAATTTTAATTTTTCACATTTTTCCATGAAAAGTGCCAAAACCCCCCCCTTGTGGTTCTAGGTGAAAACCTCACTCGACGCGAATCAAACAAAAATGTTTCCATGGTGTGTATTGTTGTTCATTTTCATCAAATAAACAAAATAAAACCCAGAATAAATCATTAAAGACAAGAAATGAGCATAAAAGATGCCTCAGCGCAAGTGTTAATGTTAGTAAAAGAGCCCAAATTTCCAAAAATATTGCGAAAAACAACAATCTTCCATTATAGAGTGAATGTTTGAGGTGTATAGAAGGCATTTATTTCATTTTTAGAAATTTTAATTTTTCACATTTTTCCATGAAAAGTGCCAATACCCCGCCCTTGTGGTTCTAGGTGAAAACCTCACTCGACGCGAATCAAACAAAAATGTTTCCATGGTGTGTATTGTTGTTCATTTTCATCAAATAAACAAAATAAAACCCAGAATAAATCATTAAAGACAAGAAATGAGCATAAAAGATGCCTCAGCGCAAGTGTTAATGTTAGTAAAAGAGCCCAAATTTCCAAAAATATTGCGAAAAAATACAATCTTCCATTATAGAGTGAATGTTTGAGGTGTAAAGAAGGCATTTATTTCATTTTAAGAAATTTTAATTTTTCACATTTTTCCATGAAAAGTGCCAATACATCCCCTTGTGGTTCTAGGTGAAAACCACACTCGACGCGAATCAAACAAAAATGTTTCCATGGTGTGTATTGTTGTTCATTTTCATCAAATAAACGAAATAAAACCCAGAATAAATCATTAAAGACAAGAAATGAGCATAAAAGATGCCTCAGCGCAAGTGTTAATGTTAGTAAAAGAGCCCAAATTTCCAAAAATATTGCGAAAAAAAACAATCTTCCATTATAGAGTGAATGTTTGAGGTGTATAGAAGGCATTCATTTCATTTTTAGAAATTTTAATTTTTCACTTTTTTCCATGAAAAGTGCCAATACCCCCCCCTGTGGGTTCTAGGTGAAAATCTCACTCGACGCGAATCAAACAAAAATGATTCCATGGTGTGTATTGTTGTTCATTTTCATTAAATAAACAAAATAAAACCCAGAATAAATCATTAAAGACAATAAATGAGCATAAAAGATGCCTCAGCGCAAGTGTTAATGTTAGTCAAAGAGCCCAAATTTCCAAAATATTGCGAAAAACAACAATCTTCCATTATAGAGTGAATGTTTGAGGAGTAAAGAAGGCATTTATTTCATTTTAAGAAATTTTAATTTTTCACATTTTTCCATGAAAAGTGCCAATACCCCCCCCTTGTGGTTCTAGGTGAAAACCTCACTCGACGCGAATCAAACAAAAATGTTTCCATGGTGTGTATTGTTGTTCATTTTCATCAAATAAACAAAATAAAACCCAGAATAAATCATTTAAGACAAGAAATGAGCATAAAAGATGCCTCAGCGCAAGTGTTAATGTTAGTAAAAGAGCCCAAATTTCCAAAAATATTGCGAAAAACAACAATCTTCCATTATAGAGTGAATGTTTGAGGTGTATAGAAGGCATTTATTTCATTTTTAGAAATTTTAATTTTTCACTTTTTTCCATGAAAAGTGCCAATACCCCCCCCTTGTGGTTCTAGGTGAAAACCTCACTCGACGCGAATCAAACAAAAATGTTTCCATGGTGTGTATTGTTGTTAATTTTCATCAAATAAACAAAATAAAACCCAGAATAAATCATTAAAGACAAGAAATGAGCATAAAAGATGCCTCAGCGCAAGTGTTTGTGTTAGTAAAAGAGCACAAATTTCCAAAAATATTGCGAAAAACAACAATCTTCCATTGTAGAGTGAATGTTTGAGGTGTATAGAAGGCATTTATTTCATTTTTAGAAATTTTAATTTTTCACATTTTTCCATGAAAAGTGCCAATACCCCCCCCTTGTGGTTCTAGGTGAAAACCTGCCTCGACGCGAATCAAACAAAAATGTTTCCATGGTGTGTATAGTTGTTCATTTTCATCAAATAAACAAAATAAAACCCAGAATAAATCATTGAAGAAAAGAAATGAGCATAAAAGATGCCTCAGCGCAAGTGTTAATGTTAGTAAGAGAGCCCAAATTTCCAAAAATATTGCGAAAAACAACAATCTTTCATAATAGAGTGAATGTTTGAGGTGTATAGAAGGCATTTATTTCATTTTTAGAAATTTTAATTTTTCACATTTTTCCATGAAAAGTGCCAATACCCCCCCCTTGTGGTTCTAGGTGAAAACCTCACTCGACGCGAATCAAACAAAAATGTTTCCATGGTGTGAATTGTTGTTCATTTTCATCAAATAAACAAAATAAAACCCAGAATAAATCATTAAAGACAAGAAATGAGCATAAAAGATGCCTCAGCGCAAGTGTTAATGTTAGTAAAAGAGCCCAAATTTCCAAAAATGTTGCGAAAAACAACAATCTTCCATTATAGAGTGAATGTTTGAGGTGTATAGAAGGCATTTATTTCATTTTTAGAAATTTTAATTTTTCACATTTTTCCATGAAAAGTGCCAATACCCCCCCCTTGTGGTTCTAGGTGAAAACTTCACTCGACGCGAATCAAACAAAAATGTTTCCATGGTGTGTATTGTTGTTCATTTTCATCAAATAAACAAAATAAAACCCAGAATAAATCATTAAAGACAAGAAATGAGAATAAAAGATGCCTCAGCGCAAGTGTTAATGTTAGTAAAAGAGCCCAAATTTCCAAAAATATTGCGAAAAACAACAATCTTCCATTATAGAGTGAATGTTTGAGGTGTAAAGAAGGCATTTATTTCATTTTTAGAAATTTAAATTTTTCACATTTTTCCATGAAAAGTGCCTTGTGGTTCTAGGTGAAAACCTCACTCGACGCGAATCAAACAAAAATGTTTCCATGGTGTGTATTGTTGTTCATTTTCATCAAATAAACAAAATAAAACCCAGAATAAATCATTAAAGACAAGAAATGAGCATAAAAGATGCCTCAGCGCAAGTGTTAATGTTAGTAAAAGAGCCCAAATTTCCAAAAATATTGCGAAAAACAACAATCTTCCATTATAGAGTGAATGTTTGAGGTGTATAGAAGGCATTTATTTCATTTTTAGAAATTTTAATTTTTCACATTTTTCCATGAAAAGTGCCAATACCCCCCCTTGTGGTTCTAGGTGAAAACCTCACTCGACGCGAATCAAACAAAAATGTTTCCATGGTGTGTATTGTTGTTCATTTTCATCAAATAAACAAAATAAAACCCAGAATAAATCATTAAAGACAAGAAATGAGCATAAAAGATGCCTCAGCGCAAGTGTTAATGTTAGTAAAAGAGCCCAAATTTCCAAAAATATTGCGAAAAACAACAATCTTGAATTATAGAGTGAATGTTTGAGGTGTATAGAAGGCATTTATTTCATTTTTAGAAATTTTAATTTTTCACATTTTTCCATGAAAAATGCCAATACCCCCCCCTTGTGGTTCTAGGTGAAAACCTCACTCGACGCGAATCAAACAAAAATGTTTCCATGGTGTGTATTGTTGTTCATTTTCATCAAATAAACAAAATAAAACCCAGAATAAATCATTAAAGACAAGAAATGAGCATAAAAGATGCCTCAGCGCAAGTGTTAATGTTAGTAGAAGAGCCCAAATTTCCAAAAATATTGCGAAAAACAACAATCTTCCATTATAGAGTGAATGTTTGAGGTGTAAAGAAGGCATTTATTTCATTTTTAGAAATTTTAATTTTTCACATTTTTCCATGAAAAGTGCCAATACCCCCCCTTTTGGGTTCTAGGTGAAAATCTCACTCGACACGAATCAAACAAAAATGTTTCCATGGTGTGTATTGTTGTTCATTTTCATCAAATAAACAAAATAAAACCCAGAATAAATCATTAAAGACAAGAAATGAGCATAAAAGATGCCTCAGCGCAAGTGTTAATGTTAGTAAAAGAGCCCAAATTTCCAAAAATATTGCGAAAAACAACAATCTTCCATTATAGAGTGAATGTTTGAGGTGTAAAGAAGGCATTTATTTCATTTTAAGAAATTTTAATTTTTCACATTTTTCCATGAAAAGTGCCAATACCCCCCCCTTTTGGGTTCTAGGTGAAAATCTCATTCGATACGAATCAAACAAAAATGTTTCCATGGTGTGTATTGTTGTTCATTTTCATCAAATAAACAAAATAAAACCCAGAATAAATCATTAAAGACAAGAAATGAGCATAAAAGATGCCTCAGCGCAAGTGTTAATGTTAGTAAAAGAGCCCAAATTTCCAAAAATATTGCGAAAAACAACAATCTTCCATTATAGAGTGAATGTTTGAGGTGTATAAAAGGCATTTATTTCATTTTTAGAAATTTTAATTTTTCACATTTTTCCATGAAAAGTGCCAATACCCCCCCCTTGTGGTTCTAGGTGAAAACCTCACTCGACGCGAATCAAACAAAAATGTTTCCATGGTGTGTATTGTTGTTCATTTTCATCAAATAAACAAAATAAAACCCAGAATAAATCATTAAAGACAAGAAATGAGCATAAAAGATGCCTCAGCGCAAGTGTTAATGTTAGTAAAAGAGCCCAAATTTCCAAAAATATTGCGAAAAACAACAATCTTCCATTATAGAGTGAATGTTTGAGGTGTATAGAAGGCATTTATTTCATTTTTAGAAATTTTAATTTTTCACATTTTTCCATGAAAAGTGCCAAAACCCCCCCCTTGTGGTTCTAGGTGAAAACCTCACTCGACGCGAATCAAACAAAAATGTTTCCATGGTGTGTATTGTTGTTCATTTTCATCAAATAAACAAAATAAAACCCAGAATAAATCATTAAAGACAAGAAATGAGCATAAAAGATGCCTCAGCGCAAGTGTTAATGTTAGTAAAAGAGCCCAAATTTCCAAAAATATTGCGAAAAACAACAATCTTCCATTATAGAGTGAATGTTTGAGGTGTATAGAAGGCATTTATTTCATTTTTAGAAATTTTAATTTTTCACATTTTTCCATGAAAAGTGCCAATACCCCGCCCTTGTGGTTCTAGGTGAAAACCTCACTCGACGCGAATCAAACAAAAATGTTTCCATGGTGTGTATTGTTGTTCATTTTCATCAAATAAACAAAATAAAACCCAGAATAAATCATTAAAGACAAGAAATGAGCATAAAAGATGCCTCAGCGCAAGTGTTAATGTTAGTAAAAGAGCCCAAATTTCCAAAAATATTGCGAAAAAATACAATCTTCCATTATAGAGTGAATGTTTGAGGTGTAAAGAAGGCATTTATTTCATTTTAAGAAATTTTAATTTTTCACATTTTTCCATGAAAAGTGCCAATACATCCCCTTGTGGTTCTAGGTGAAAACCACACTCGACGCGAATCAAACAAAAATGTTTCCATGGTGTGTATTGTTGTTCATTTTCATCAAATAAACGAAATAAAACCCAGAATAAATCATTAAAGACAAGAAATGAGCATAAAAGATGCCTCAGCGCAAGTGTTAATGTTAGTAAAAGAGCCCAAATTTCCAAAAATATTGCGAAAAAAAACAATCTTCCATTATAGAGTGAATGTTTGAGGTGTATAGAAGGCATTCATTTCATTTTTAGAAATTTTAATTTTTCACTTTTTTCCATGAAAAGTGCCAATACCCCCCCCTGTGGGTTCTAGGTGAAAATCTCACTCGACGCGAATCAAACAAAAATGATTCCATGGTGTGTATTGTTGTTCATTTTCATTAAATAAACAAAATAAAACCCAGAATAAATCATTAAAGACAATAAATGAGCATAAAAGATGCCTCAGCGCAAGTGTTAATGTTAGTCAAAGAGCCCAAATTTCCAAAATATTGCGAAAAACAACAATCTTCCATTATAGAGTGAATGTTTGAGGAGTAAAGAAGGCATTTATTTCATTTTAAGAAATTTTAATTTTTCACATTTTTCCATGAAAAGTGCCAATACCCCCCCCTTGTGGTTCTAGGTGAAAACCTCACTCGACGCGAATCAAACAAAAATGTTTCCATGGTGTGTATTGTTGTTCATTTTCATCAAATAAACAAAATAAAACCCAGAATAAATCATTTAAGACAAGAAATGAGCATAAAAGATGCCTCAGCGCAAGTGTTAATGTTAGTAAAAGAGCCCAAATTTCCAAAAATATTGCGAAAAACAACAATCTTCCATTATAGAGTGAATGTTTGAGGTGTATAGAAGGCATTTATTTCATTTTTAGAAATTTTAATTTTTCACATTTCTCCATGAAAAGTGCCAATACCCCCCCCTTGTGGTTCTAGGTGAAAACCTCACTCGACGCGAATCAAACAAAAATGTTTCCATGGTGTGTATTGTTGTTAATTTTCATCAAATAAACAAAATAAAACCCAGAATAAATCATTAAAGACAAGAAATGAGCATAAAAGATGCCTCAGCGCAAGTGTTTGTGTTAGTAAAAGAGCACAAATTTCCAAAAATATTGCGAAAAACAACAATCTTCCATTGTAGAGTGAATGTTTGAGGTGTATAGAAGGCATTTATTTCATTTTTAGAAATTTTAATTTTTCACATTTTTCCATGAAAAGTGCCAATACCCCCCCCTTGTGGTTCTAGGTGAAAACCTGCCTCGACGCGAATCAAACAAAAATGTTTCCATGGTGTGTATAGTTGTTCATTTTCATCAAATAAACAAAATAAAACCCAGAATAAATCATTGAAGAAAAGAAATGAGCATAAAAGATGCCTCAGCGCAAGTGTTAATGTTAGTAAGAGAGCCCAAATTTCCAAAAATATTGCGAAAAACAACAATCTTTCATAATAGAGTGAATGTTTGAGGTGTATAGAAGGCATTTATTTCATTTTTAGAAATTTTAATTTTTCACATTTTTCCATGAAAAGTGCCAATACCCCCCCCTTGTGGTTCTAGGTGAAAACCTCACTCGACGCGAATCAAACAAAAATGTTTCCATGGTGTGAATTGTTGTTCATTTTCATCAAATAAACAAAATAAAACCCAGAATAAATCATTAAAGACAAGAAATGAGCATAAAAGATGCCTCAGCGCAAGTGTTAATGTTAGTAAAAGAGCCCAAATTTCCAAAAATGTTGCGAAAAACAACAATCTTCCATTATAGAGTGAATGTTTGAGGTGTATAGAAGGCATTTATTTCATTTTTAGAAATTTTAATTTTTCACATTTTTCCATGAAAAGTGCCAATACCCCCCCCTTGTGGTTCTAGGTGAAAACTTCACTCGACGCGAATCAAACAAAAATGTTTCCATGGTGTGTATTGTTGTTCATTTTCATCAAATAAACAAAATAAAACCCAGAATAAATCATTAAAGACAAGAAATGAGCATAAAAGATGCCTCAGCGCAAGTGTTAATGTTAGTAAAAGAGCCAAAATTTCCAAAAATATTGCGAAAAACAACAATCTTCCATTATAGAGTGAATTTTTGAGGTGTATAGAAGGCATTTATTTCATTTTTAGAAATTTTAATTTTTCACATTTTTCCATGAAAAGTGCCAATACCCCCCCCTGGTGGTTCTAGGTGAAAACCTCACTCGACGCGAATCAAACAAAAATGTTTCCATGGTGTGTATTGTTGTTCATTTTCATCAAATAAACAAAATAAAACCCAGAATAAATCATTAAAGACAAGAAATGAGCATAAAAGATGCCTCAGCGCAAGTGTTAATGTTAGTAAAAGAGCCCAAATTTCCAAAAATATTCCGAAAAACAATAATCTTCCATAATAGAGTGAATGTTTGAGGTGTATAGAAGGCATTTATTTCATTTTTAGAAATTTTAATTTTTTCACATTTTTCCATGAAAAGTGCCAATACCCCCCCTTGTGGTTCTAGGTGAAAACCTCACTCGACGCGAATCAAACAAAAATGTTTCCATGGTGTGTATTGTTGTTCATTTTCATCAAATAAACAAAATAAAACCCAGAATAAATCATTAATGACAAGAAATGAGCATAAAAGATGCCTCAGCGCAAGTGTTAATTTTAGTAAAAGAGCCCAAATTTCAAAAAATATTGCGAAAAACAACAATCTTCTCTAATAGAGTGAATGTTTGAGGTGTATAGAAGGCATTTATTTCATTTTTAGAAATTTTAATTTTTCACACTTCTCCATTAAAAGTGCCAATACCCATGCCATCTGGGTTCTAGGTGAAAATCTCACTCGACAGAAATCAAACAAAAATGTTTCCATGGTGTGTGTTGTTGTTCATTTTCATCAAATAAACAAAATAAGACCCAGAATAAATCATTAAAGACAAGAAATGAGCATGAAAGATGCTTCAGCGCAAGTGTTAATGTTAGTAAAAGAGCCCATATTTCAAAAAATATTGCGAAAAACAACAATCTTCCATTATAGAGTGAATGTTTGAGGTGTATAGAAGGCATTTATTTCATTTTTAGAAATTTAATTTTTCACATTTTTCCATTAAAAGTGCCAATACCCCCCCCTTGTGGTTCTAGGTGAAAACTTCACTCGACGCGAATCAAACAAAAATGTTCCCATGGTGTGTATTGTTGTTCATTTTCATCAAATAAACAAAATAAAACCCAGAATAAATCATTAAAGACAAGAAATGAGCATAAAAGATGCCTCAGCGCAAGTGTTAATGTTAGTAAAAGAGCCCAAATTTCCAAAAATATTGCGAAAAACAACAATCTTCCATTATAGAGTGAATGTTTGAGGTGTATAGAAGGCATTTATTTCATTTTTAGAAATTTTAATTTTTCACATTTTTCCATGAAAAGTGCCAATACTTGTGGTTCTAGGTGAAAACCTCACTCGACGCGAATCAAACAAAAATGTTTCCATGGTGTGTATTGTTGTTCATTTTCATCAAATAAACAAAATAAAACCCAGAATAAATCATTAAAGACAAGAAATGAGCATAAAAGATGCCTCAGCGCAAGTGTAAATGTTAGTAAAAGAGCCCAAATTTCCAAAAATATTGCGAAAAACAACAATCTTCCATTATAGAGTGAATGTTTGAGGTGTATAGAAGGCATTTATTTCATTTTTAGAAATTTTAATTTTTCACATTTTTCCATGAAAAGTGCCAATACCCCCCCTTGGGGTTCTAGGTGAAAACCTCACTCGACGCGAATCAAACAAAAATGTTTCCATGGTGTGTATTGTTGTTCATTTTCATCAAATAAACAAAATAAAACCCAGAATAAATCATTAAAGACAAGAAATGAGCATAAAAGATGCCTCAGCGCAAGTGTTAATGTTAGTAAAAGAGCCCAAATTTCCAAAAATGTTGCGAAAAACAACAATCTTCCATAATAGAGTGAATGTTTGAGGTGTATAGAAGGCATTTATTTCATTTTTAGAAATTTTAATTTTTCACATTTTTCCATGAAAAGTGCCAATACCCCCCCCTTGTGGTTCTAGGTGAAAACCTGCCTCGACGCGAATCAAACAAAAATGTTTCCATGGTGTGTATAGTTGTTCATTTTCATCAAATAAACAAAATAAAACCCAGAATAAATCATTAAAGACAAGAAATGAGCATAAAAGATGCCTCAGCGCAAGTGTTAATGTTAGTAAAAGAGCCCAAATTTCCAAAAATATTGCGAAAAACAACAATCTTCCATTATAGAGTGAATGTTTGAGGTGTATAGAAGGCATTTATTTCATTTTTAGAAATTTTAATTTTTCACATTTTTCCATGAAAAGTGCCAATACCCCTCCCTTGTGGTTCTAGGTGAAAACCTCACTCGACGCGAATCAAACAAAAATGTTTCCATGGTGTGTATTGTTGTTCATTTTCATCAAATAAACAAAATAAAACCCAGAATAAATCATTAAAGACAAGAAATGAGCATAAAAGATGCCTCAGCGCAAGTGTTAATGTTAGTAAAAGAGCCCAAATTTCCAAAAATATTGCGAAAAACAACAATCTTCCATTATAGAGTGAATGTTTGAGGTGTATAGAAGGCATTTATTTCATTTTTAGAAATTTTAATTTTTCACATTTTTCCATGAAAAGTGCCAATACCCCCCCTTTTGGGTTCTAGGTGAAAACCTCACTCGACGCGAATCAAACAAAAATGTTTCCATGGTGTGTATTGTTGTTCATTTTCATCAAATAAACAAAATAAAACCCAGAATAAATCATTAAAGACAAGAAATGAGCATAAAAGATGCCTCAGCGCAAGTGTTAATGTTAGTAAAAGAGCCCAAATTTCCAAAAATATTGCGAAAAACAACAATCTTCCATTATAGAGTGAATGTTTGAGGTGTATAGAAGGCATTTATTTCATTTTTAGAAATTTTAATTTTTCACATTTTTCCATGAAAAGAGCCAATACCCCCCCCTTTGGGTTATAGGTGAAAATCTCACTCGACACGAATCAAACAAAAATGTTTCCATGGTGTGTATTGTTGTTCATTTTCATCAAATAAACAAAATAAAACCCAGAATAAATCATTAAAGACAAGAAATGAGCATAAAAGATGCCTCAGCGCAAGTGTTAATGTTAGTAAAAGAGCCCAAATTTCCAAAAATATTGCGAAAAACAACAATCTTCCATTATAGAGTGAATGTTTGAGGTGTATAGAAGGCATTTATTTCATTTTTAGAAATTTTAATTTTTCACATTTTTCCATGAAAAGTGCCAATACCCCCCCCTTTGGGTTATAGGTGAAAATCTCACTCGACGCGAATCAAACAAAAATGTTTCCATGGTGTGTATTGTTGTTCATTTTCATCAAATAAACAAAATAAAACCCAGAATAAATCATTAAAGACAAGAAATGAGCATAAAAGATGCCTCAGCGCAAGTGTTAATGTTAGTAAAAGAGCCCAAATTTCCAAAAATATTGCGAAAAACAACAATCTTCCATTATAGAGTGAATGTTTGAGGTGTATAGAAGGCATTTATTTCATTTTTAGAAATTTTAATTTTTCACATTTTTCCATGAAAAGTGCCAATACCCCCCCTTTGGGTTATAGGTGAAAATCTCACTCGACACGAATCAAACAAAAATGTTTCCATGGTGTGTATTGTTGTTCATTTTCATCAAATAAACAAAATAAAACCCAGAATAAATCATTAAAGACAAGAAATGAGCATAAAAGATGCCTCAGCGCAAGTGTTAATGTTAGTAAAAGAGCCCAAATTTCCAAAAATGTTGCGAAAAACAACAATCTTCCATAATAGAGTGAATGTTTGAGGTGTATAGAAGGCATTTATTTCATTTTTAGAAATTTTAATTTTTCACATTTTTCCATGAAAAGTGCCAATACCCCCCCCTTTGGGTTATAGGTGAAAATCTCACTCGACACGAATCAAACAAAAATGTTTCCATGGTGTGTATTGTTGTTCATTTTCATCAAATAAACAAAATAAAACCCACAATAAATCATTAAAGACAAGAAATGAGCATAAAAGATGCCTCAGCGCAAGTGTTAATGTTAGTAAAAGAGCCCAAATTTCCAAAAATATTGCGAAAAACAACAATCTTCCATTATAGAGTGAATGTTTGAGGTGTATAGAAGGCATTTATTTCATTTTTAGAAATTTTAATTTTTCACATTTTTCCATGAAAAGTGCCAATACCCCCCCTTTTGGGTTCTAGGTGAAAACCTCACTCGACGCGAATCAAACAAAAATGTTTCCATGGTGTGTATTGTTGTTCATTTTCATCAAATAAACAAAATAAAACCCAGAATAAATCATTAAAGACAAGAAATGAGCATAAAAGATGCCTCAGCGCAAGTGTTAATGTTAGTAAAAGAGCCCAAATTTCCAAAAATATTGCGAAAAACAACAATCTTCCATTATAGAGTGAATGTTTGAGGTGTATAGAAGGCATTTATTTCATTTTTAGAAATTTTAATTTTTCACATTTTTCCATGAAAAGTGCCAATACCCCCCCTTTTGGGTTCTAGGTGAAAACCTCACTCGACGCGAATCAAACAAAAATGTTTCCATGGTGTGTATTGTTGTTCATTTTCATCAAATAAACAAAATAAAACCCAGAATAAATCATTAAAGACAAGAAATGAGCATAAAAGATGCCTCAGCGCAAGTGTTAATGTTAGTAAAAGAGCCCAAATTTCCAAAAATATTGCGAAAAACAACAATCTTCCATTATAGAGTGAATGTTTGAGGTGTATAGAAGGCATTTATTTCATTTTTAGAAATTTTAATTTTTCACATTTTTCCATGAAAAGTGCCAATACCCCCCCCTTTGGGTTATAGGTGAAAATCTCACTCGACACGAATCAAACAAAAATGTTTCCATGGTGTGTATTGTTGTTCATTTTCATCAAATAAACAAAATAAAACCCAGAATAAATCATTAAAGACAAGAAATGAGCATAAAAGATGCCTCAGCGCAAGTGTTAATGTTAGTAAAAGAGCCCAAATTTCCAAAAATGTTGCGAAAAACAACAATCTTCCATAATAGAGTGAATGTTTGAGGTGTATAGAAGGCATTTATTTCATTTTTAGAAATTTTAATTTTTCACATTTTTCCATGAAAAGTGCCAATACTTGTGGTTCTAGGTGAAAACCTCACTCGACGCGAATCAAACAAAAATGTTTCCATGGTGTGTATTGTTGTTCATTTTCATCAAATAAACAAAATAAAACCCAGAATAAATCATTAAAGACAAGAAATGAGCATAAAAGATGCCTCAGCGCAAGTGTAAATGTTAGTAAAAGAGCCCAAATTTCCAAAAATATTGCGAAAAACAACAATCTTCCATTATAGAGTGAATGTTTGAGGTGTATAGAAGGCATTTATTTCATTTTTAGAAATTTTAATTTTTCACATTTTTCCATGAAAAGTGCCAATACCCCCCCCTTGGGGTTCTAGGTGAAAACCTCACTCGACGCGAATCAAACAAAAATGTTTCCATGGTGTGTATTGTTGTTCATTTTCATCAAATAAACAAAATAAAACCCAGAATAAATCATTAAAGACAAGAAATGAGCATAAAAGATGCCTCAGCGCAAGTGTTAATGTTAGTAAAAGAGCCCAAATTTCCAAAAATGTTGCGAAAAACAACAATCTTCCATAATAGAGTGAATGTTTGAGGTGTATAGAAGGCATTTATTTCATTTTTAGAAATTTTAATTTTTCACATTTTTCCATGAAAAGTGCCAATACCCCCCCCTTGTGGTTCTAGGTGAAAACCTGCCTCGACGCGAATCAAACAAAAATGTTTCCATGGTGTGTATAGTTGTCCATTTTCATCAAATAAACAAAATAAAACCCAGAATAAATCATTAAAGACAAGAAATGAGCATAAAAGATGCCTCAGCGCAAGTGTTAATGTTAGTAAAAGAGCCCAAATTTCCAAAAATATTGCGAAAAACAACAATCTTCCATTATAGAGTGAATGTTTGAGGTGTATAGAAGGCATTTATTTCATTTTTAGAAATTTTAATTTTTCACATTTTTCCATGAAAAGTGCCAATACCCCTCCCTTGTGGTTCTAGGTGAAAACCTCACTCGACGCGAATCAAACAAAAATGTTTCCATGGTGTGTATTGTTGTTCATTTTCATCAAATAAACAAAATAAAACCCAGAATAAATCATTAAAGACAAGAAATGAGCATAAAAGATGCCTCAGCGCAAGTGTTAATGTTAGTAAAAGAGCCCAAATTTCCAAAAATGTTGCGAAAAACAACAATCTTCCATAATAGAGTGAATGTTTGAGGTGTATAGAAGGCATTTATTTCATTTTTAGAAATTTTAATTTTTCACATTTTTCCATGAAAAGTGCCAATACCCCCCCCTTTGGGTTATAGGTGAAAATCTCACTCGACACGAATCAAACAAAAATGTTTCCATGGTGTGTATTGTTGTTCATTTTCATCAAATAAACAAAATAAAACCCAGAATAAATCATTAAAGACAAGAAATGAGCATAAAAGATGCCTCAGCGCAAGTGTTAATGTTAGTAAAAGAGCCCAAATTTCCAAAAATATTGCGAAAAACAACAATCTTCCATTATAGAGTGAATGTTTGAGGTGTATAGAAGGCATTTATTTCATTTTTAGAAATTTTAATTTTTCACATTTTTTCATGAAAAGTGCCAATACCCCCCCTTTTGGGTTCTAGGTGAAAACCTCACTCGACGCGAATCAAACAAAAATGTTTCCATGGTGTGTATTGTTGTTCATTTTCATCAAATAAACAAAATAAAACCCAGAATAAATCATTAAAGACAAGAAATGAGCATAAAAGATGCCTCAGCGCAAGTGTTAATGTTAGTAAAAGAGCCCAAATTTCCAAAAATATTGCGAAAAACAACAATCTTCCATTATAGAGTGAATGTTTGAGGTGTATAGAAGGCATTTATTTCATTTTTAGAAATTTTAATTTTTCACATTTTTCCATGAAAAGTGCTTTTGGGTTCTAGGTGAAAACCTCACTCGACGCGAATCAAACAAAAATGTTTCCATGGTGTGTATTGTTGTTCATTTTCATCAAATAAACAAAATAAAACCCAGAATAAATCATTAAAGACAAGAAATGAGCATAAAAGATGCCTCAGCGCAAGTGTTAATGTTAGTAAAAGAGCCCAAATTTCCAAAAATATTGCGAAAAACAACAATCTTCCATTATAGAGTGAATGTTTGAGGTGTATAGAAGGCATTTATTTCATTTTTAGAAATTTTAATTTTTCACATTTTTCCATGAAAAGTGCCAATACCCCCCCCTTTGGGTTATAGGTGAAAATCTCACTCGACACGAATCAAACAAAAATGTTTCCATGGTGTGTATTGTTGTTCATTTTCATCAAATAAACAAAATAAAACCCAGAATAAATCATTAAAGACAAGAAATGAGCATAAAAGATGCCTCAGCGCAAGTGTTAATGTTAGTAAAAGAGCCCAAATTTCCAAAAATATTGCGAAAAACAACAATCTTCCATTATAGAGTGAATGTTTGAGGTGTATAGAAGGCATTTATTTCATTTTTAGAAATTTTAATTTTTCACATTTTTCCATGAAAAGTGCCAATACCCCCCCCTTTGGGTTATAGGTGAAAATCTCACTCGACGCGAATCAAACAAAAATGTTTCCATGGTGTGTATTGTTGTTCATTTTCATCAAATAAACAAAATAAAACCCAGAATAAATCATTAAAGACAAGAAATGAGCATAAAAGATGCCTCAGCGCAAGTGTTAATGTTAGTAAAAGAGCCCAAATTTCCAAAAATATTGCGAAAAACAACAATCTTCCATTATAGAGTGAATGTTTGAGGTGTATAGAAGGCATTTATTTCATTTTTAGAAATTTTAATTTTTCACATTTTTCCATGAAAAGTGCCAATACCCCCCCTTTGGGTTATAGGTGAAAATCTCACTCGACACGAATCAAACAAAAATGTTTCCATGGTGTGTATTGTTGTTCATTTTCATCAAATAAACAAAATAAAACCCAGAATAAATCATTAAAGACAAGAAATGAGCATAAAAGATGCCTCAGCGCAAGTGTTAATGTTAGTAAAAGAGCCCAAATTTCCAAAAATATTGCGAAAAACAACAATCTTCCATTATAGAGTGAATGTTTGAGGTGTATAGAAGGCATTTATTTCATTTTTAGAAATTTTAATTTTTCACATTTTTCCATGAAAAGTGCCAATACCCCCCCCTTGGGGTTCTAGGTGAAAACCTCACTCGACGCGAATCAAACAAAAATGTTTCCATGGTGTGTATTGTTGTTCATTTTCATCAAATAAACAAAATAAAACCCAGAATAAATCATTAAAGACAAGAAATGAGCATAAAAGATGCCTCAGCGCAAGTGTTAATGTTAGTAAAAGAGCCCAAATTTCCAAAAATGTTGCGAAAAACAACAATCTTCCATAATAGAGTGAATGTTTGAGGTGTATAGAAGGCATTTATTTCATTTTTAGAAATTTTAATTTTTCACATTTTTCCATGAAAAGTGCCAATACCCCCCCCTTGTGGTTCTAGGTGAAAACCTGCCTCGACGCGAATCAAACAAAAATGTTTCCATGGTGTGTATAGTTGTTCATTTTCATCAAATAAACAAAATAAAACCCAGAATAAATCATTAAAGACAAGAAATGAGCATAAAAGATGCCTCAGCGCAAGTGTTAATGTTAGTAAAAGAGCCCAAATTTCCAAAAATATTGCGAAAAACAACAATCTTCCATTATAGAGTGAATGTTTGAGGTGTATAGAAGGCATTTATTTCATTTTTAGAAATTTTAATTTTTCACATTTTTCCATGAAAAGTGCCAATACCCCCCCCTTGTGGTTCTAGGTGAAAACCTCACTCGACGCGAATCAAACAAAAATGTTTCCATGGTGTGTATTGTTGTTCATTTTCATCAAATAAACAAAATAAAACCCAGAATAAATCATTAAAGACAAGAAATGAGCATAAAAGATGCCTCAGCGCAAGTGTTAATGTTAGAAAAAGAGCCCAAATTTCCAAAAATATTGCGAAAAACAACAATCTTCCATTATAGAGTGAATGTTTGAGGTGTATAGAAGGCATTTATTTCATTTTTAGAAATTTTAATTTTTCACATTTTTCCATGAAAAGTGCCAATACTTGTGTTTCTAGGTGAAAACCTCACTCGACGCGAATCAAACAAAAATGTTTCCATGGTGTGTATTGTTGTTCATTTTCATCAAATAAACAAAATAAAACCCAGAATAAATCATTAAAGACAAGAAATGAGCATAAAAGATGCCTCAGCGCAAGTGTTAATGTTAGTAAAAGAGCCCAAATTTCCAAAAATATTGCGAAAAACAACAATTTTCCATTATAGAGTGAATGTTTGAGGTGTATAGAAGCCATTTATTTCATTTTTAGAAATTTTAATTTTTCACATTTTCCCATGAAAAGTGCAAATACCCCCCCGTTTGGGTTCTAGGTGAAAATCTCACTCGACACGAATCAAACAAAAATGTTTCCATGGTGTGTATTGTTGTTCATTTTCATCAAATAAACAAAATAAAACCCAGAATAAATCATTAAAGACAAGAAATGAGAATAAAAGATGCCTCAGCGCAAGTGTTAATGTTAGTAAAAGAGCCCAAATTTCCAAAAATATTGCGAAAAACAACAATCTTCCATTATAGAGTGAATGTTTGAGGTGTAAAGAAGGCATTTATTTCATTTTTAGAAATTTAAATTTTTCACATTTTTCCATGAAAAGTGCCTTGTGGTTCTAGGTGAAAACCTCACTCGACGCGAATCAAACAAAAATGTTTCCATGGTGTGTATTGTTGTTCATTTTCATCAAATAAACAAAATAAAACCCAGAATAAATCATTAAAGACAAGAAATGAGCATAAAAGATGCCTCAGCGCAAGTGTTAATGTTAGTAAAAGAGCCCAAATTTCCAAAAATATTGCGAAAAACAACAATCTTCCATAATAGAGTGAATGTTTGAGGTGTATAGAAGGCATTTATTTCATTTTTAGAAATTTTAATTTTTCACATTTTTCCATGAAAAGTGCCAATACCCCCCCCTTGTGGTTCTAGGTGAAAACCTCACTCGACGCGAATCAAACAAAAATGTTTCCATGGTGTGTATTGTTGTTCATTTTCATCAAATAAACAAAATAAAACCCAGAATAAATCATTAAAGACAAGAAATGAGCATAAAAGATGCCTCAGCGCAAGTGTTAATGTTAGTAAAAGAACCCAAATTTCCAAAAATGTTGCGAAAAACAACAATCTTCCATAATAGAGTGAATGTTTGAGGTGTATAGAAAGCATTTATTTCATTTTTAGAAATTTTAATTTTTCACATTTTTCCATGAAAAGTGCCAATACCCCCCCTTGTGGTTCTAGGTGAAAACCTGCCTCGACGCGAATCAAACAAAAATGTTTCCATGGTGTGTATAGTTGTTCATTTTCATCAAATAAACAAAATAAAACCCAGAATAAATCATTAAAGACAAGAAATGAGCATAAAAGATGCCTCAGCGCAAGTGTTAATGTTAGTAAAAGAGCCCAAATTTCCAAAAATATTGCGAAAAACAACAATCTTCCATTATAGAGTGAATGTTTGAGGTGTATAGAAGGCATTTATTTCATTTTTAGAAATTTTAATTTTTCACATTTTTCCATGAAAAGTGCCAATACCCCCCCCTTGTGGTTCTAGGTGAAAACCTCACTCGACGCGAATCAAACAAAAATGTTTCCATGGTGTGTATTGTTGTTCATTTTCATCAAATAAACAAAATAAAACCCAGAATAAATCATTAAAGACAAGAAATGAGCATAAAAGATGCCTCAGCGCAAGTGTTAATGTTAGTAAAAGAGCCCAAATTTCCAAAAATATTGCGAAAAAACAACAATCTTCCATTATAGAGTGAATAGTTGAGGTGTATACAAGGCATTTATTTCATTTTTAGAAATTTTAATTTTTCACATTTTTCCATGAAAAGTGCCAATACCCCCCCCCTTGTGGTTCTAGGTGAAAACCTCACTCGACGCGAATCAAACAAAAAAGTTTCCATGGTGTGTATTGTTGTTCATTTTCATCAAATAAACAAAATAAAACCCAGAATAAATCATTAAAGACAAGAAATGAGCATAAAAGATGCCTCAGCGCAAGTGTTAATGTTAGTAAAAGAGCCCAAATTTCCAAAAATATTGCGAAAAACAACAATCTTCCATTATAGAGTGAATGTTTGAGGTGTATAGAAGGCATTTATTTCATTTTTAGAAATTTTAATTTTTCACATTTTTCCATGAAAAGTGCCAATACCCCCCCTTTTGGGTTCTAGGTGAAAACCTCACTCGTCGCGAATCAAACAAAAATGTTTCCATGGTGTGTATTGTTGTTCATTTTCATCAAATAAACAAAATGAAACCCAGAATAAATCATTAAAGACAAGAAATGAGCATAAAAGATGCCTCAGCGCAAGTGTTAATGTTAGTAAAAGAGCCCAAATTTCCAAAAATATTGCGAAAAACAACAATCTTCCATTATAGAGTGAATGTTTGAGGTGTATAGAAGGCATTTATTTCATTTTTAGAAATTTTAATTTTTCACATTTTTCCATGGAAATTCCCCCCCCCCTTTGGGTTCTAGGTGAAATTCTCACTCGACACGAATCAAACAAAAATGTTTCCATGGTGTGTATTGTTGTTCATTTTCATCAAATAAACAAAATAAAACCCAGAATAAATCATTAAAGACAAGAAATGAGCATAAAAGATGCCTCAGCGCAAGTGTTAATGTTAGTCAAAGAGCCCAAATTTCCAAAAATATTGCGAAAAACAACAATCTTCCATTATAGAGTAAATGTTTGAGGTGTAAAGAAGGCATTTATTTCATTTTAAGAAATTTTAATTTTTCACATTTTCCCATGAAAAGTGCCAATACCCCCCCCCTTTTGGGTTCTAGGTGAAAATCTCACTCGATACGAATTAAACAGAAATGTTTCCATGGTGTGTATTGTTGTTCATTTTCATCAAATAAACAAAATAAAACCCAGAATAAATCATTAAAGACAAGAAATGAGCATAAAAGATGCCTCAGCGCAAGTGTTAATGTTAGTAAAAGAGCCCAAATTTCCAAAAATATTGCGAAAAACAACAATCTTCCATTATAGAGTGAATGTTTGAGGTGTATAGAAGGCATTTATTTCATTTTTAGAAATTTTAATTTTTCACATTTCTCCATGAAAAGTGCCAATACCCCCCCTTGTGGTTCTAGGTGAAAACCTCACTCGACGCGAATCAAACAAAAATGTTTCCATGGTGTGTATTGTTGTTAATTTTCATCAAATAAACAAAATAAAACCCAGAATAAATCATTAAATACAAGAAATGAGCATAAAAGATGCCTCAGCGATAGTGTTTGTGTTAGTAAAAGAGCCCAAATTTCCAAAAATATTGCGAAAAACAACAATCTTCCATTATAGAGTGAATGTTTGAGGTGTATAGAAGGCATTTATTTCATTTTTAGAAATTTTAATTTTTCACATTTTTCCATGAAAAGTGCCAATACCCCCCCCTTGTGGTTCTAGGTGAAAACCTGCCTCGACGCGAATCAAACAAAAATGTTTCCATTGTGTGTATAGTTGTTCATTTTCATCAAATAAACAAAATAAAACCCAGAATAAATCATTAAAGACACGAAATGAGCATAAAAGATGCCTCAGCGCAAGTGTTAATGTTAGTAAGAGAGCCCAAATTTCCAAAAATATTGCGAAAAACAACAATCTTTCATAATAGAGTGAATGTTTGAGGTTTATAGAAGGCATTTATTTCATTTTTAGAAATTTTAATTTTTCACATTTTTCCATGAAAAGTGCCAATACCCCCCCCTTGTGGTTCTAGGTGAAAACCTTACTCGACGCGAATCAAACAAAAATGTTTCCATGGTGTGAATTGTTGTTCATTTTCATCAAATAAACAAAATAAAACCCAGAATAAATCATTAAAGACAAGAAATGAGCATAAAAGATGCCTCAGCGCAAGTGTTAATGTTAGTAAAAGAGCCCAAATTTCCAAAAATATTCCGAAAAACAATAATCTTCCATAATAGAGTGAATGTTTGAGGTGTATAGAAGGCATTTATTTCATTTTTAGAAATTTAAATTTTTCACATTTTTCCATGAAAAGTGCCAATACCCCCCCCTTGTGGTTCTAGGTGAAAACCTCACTCGACGCGAATCAAACAAAAATGTTTCCATGGTGTGTATTGTTGTTCATTTTCATCAAATAAACAAAATAAAACCCAGAATAAATCATTAATGACAAGAAATGAGCATAAAAGATGCCTCAGCGCAAGTGTTAATTTTAGTAAAAGAGCCCAAATTTCAAAAAATATTGCGAAAAAAAACAATCTTCTCTAATAGAGTGAATGTTTGAGGTGTATAGAAGGCATTTATTTCATTTTTAGAAATTTTAATTTTTCACACTTCTCCATTAAAAGTGCCAATACCCATGCCATCTGGGTTCTAGGTGAAAATCTCACTCGACAGAAATCAAACAAAAATGTTTCCATGGTGTGTGTTGTTGTTCATTTTCATCAAATAAACAAAATAAGACCCAGAATAAATCATTAAAGACAAGAAATGAGCATGAAAGATGCTTCAGCGCAAGTGTTAATGTTAGTAAAAGAGCCCATATTTCAAAAAATATTGCGAAAAACAACAATCTTCCATTATAGAGTGAATGTTTGAGGTGTATAGAAGGCATTTATTTCATTTTTAGAAATTTAATTTTTCACATTTTTCCATTAAAAGTGCCAATACCCCCCCCTTGTGGTTCTAGGTGAAAACCTCACTCGACGCGAATCAAACAAAAATGTTCCCATGGTGTGTATTGTTCATTTTCATCAAATAAACAAAATAAAACCCAGAATAAATCATTAAAGACAAGAAATGAGCATAAAAGATGCCTCAGCGCAAGTGTTAATGTTAGTAAAAGAGCCCAAATTTCCAAAAATATTGCGAAAAACAACAATCTTCCATTATAGAGTGAATGTTTGAGGTGTATAGAAGGCATTTATTTCATTTTTAAAAATTTTAATTTTTCCATGAAAAGTGCCAATACCCCCCCTTTGGGTTCTAGGTGAAAATCTCACTCGACACGAATCAAACAAAAATGTTTCCATGGTGTGTATTGTTGTTCATTTTCATCAAATAAACAAAATAAAACCCAGAATAAATCATTAAAGACAAGAAATGAGCATAAAAGATGCCTCAGCGCAAGTGTTAATGTTAGTAAAAGAGCCCAAATTTCCAAAAATATTGCGAAAAACAACAATCTTCCATTATAGAGTGAATGTTTGAGGTGTATAGAAGGCATTTATTTCATTTTTAGAAATTTTAATTTTTCACATTTTTCCATGAAAAATGCCAATACCCCCCCCTTGTGGTTCTAGGTGAAAACCTCACTCGACGCGAATCAAACAAAAATGTTTCAATGGTGTGTATTGTTGCTCATTTTCATCAAATAAACAAAATAAAACCCAGAATAAATCATTAAAGACAAGAAATGAGCATAAAAGATGCCTCAGCGCAAGTGTTAATGTTAGTAAAAGAGCCCAAATTTCCAAAAATATTGCGAAAAAAAATAATCTTCCATAATAGAGTGAATGTTTGAGGTGTATAGAAGGCATTTATTTCATTTTTAGAAATTTTAATTTTTCACATTTTTCCATGAAAAGTGCCAATACCCCCCCCTTGTGGTTCTAGGTGAAAACCTCACTCGACGCGAATCAAACAAAAATGATTCCATGGTGTATATTGTTGTTCATTTTTATCAAATAAACAAAATAAAACCCAGAATAAATCATTAAAGACAAGAAATGAGCATAAAAGATGCCTCAGCGCAAGTGTTAATGTTAGTAAGAGAGCCCAAATTTCCAAAAATATTGCGAAAAACAACAATCTTCCATTATAGAGTGAATTTTTGAGGTATATAGAAGGCATTTATTTCATTTTTAGAAATTTTAATTTTTCACATTTTTCCATGAAAAGTGCCAATACCCCCCCCTTGTGGTTCTAGGTGAAAACCTGCCTCGACGCGAATCAAACAAAAATGTTTCCATGGTGTGTATAGTTGTTCATTTTCTTCAAATAAACAAAATAAAACCCAGAATAAATCATTAAAGACAAGAAATGAGCATAAAAGATGCCTCAGCGCAAGTGTTAATGTTAGTAAGAGAGCCCAAATTTCCAAAAATATTGCGAAAAACAACAATCTTTCATAATAGAGTGAATGTTTGAGGTGTATAGAAGGCATTTATTTCATTTTTAGAAATTTTAATTTTTCACATTTTTCCATGAAAAGTGCCAATACCCCCCCCTTGTGGTTCTAGGTGAAAACCTCACTCGACGCGAATCAAACAAAAATGTTTCCATGGTGTGAATTGTTGTTCATTTTCATCAAATAAACAAAATAAAACCCAGAATAAATCATTAAAGACAAGAAATGAGCATAAAAGATGCCTCAACGCAAGTGTTAATGTTAGTAAAAGAGCCCAAATTTCCAAAAATATTGCGAAAAACAACAATCTTCCATTATAGAGTGAATGTTTGAGGTGTATAGAAGGCATTTATTTCATTTTTAGAAATTTTAATTTTTCACATTTTTCCATGAAAAGTGCCAATACCCCCCTTGTGGTTCTAGGTGAAAACTTCACTCGACGCGAATCAAACAAAAATGTTTCCATGGTGTGTATTGTTGTTCATTTTCATCAAATAAACAAAATAAAACCCAGAATAAATCATTAAAGACAAGAAATGAGCATAAAAGATGCCTCAGCGCAAGTGTTAATGTTAGTAAAAGAGCCCAAATTTCCAAAAATATTGCGAAAAACAACAATCTTCCATTATAGAGTGAATTTTTGAGGTGTATAGAAGGCATTTATTTCATTTTTAGAAATTTTAATTTTTCACATTTTTCCATGAAAAGTGCCAATACCCCCCCCTTGTGGTTCTAGGTGAAAACCTCACTCGACGCGAATCAAACAAAAATGTTTCCATGGTGTGTATTGTTGTTCATTTTCATCAAATAAACAAAATAAAACCCAGAATAAATCATTAAAGACAAGAAATGAGCATAAAAGATGCCTCAGCGCAAGTGTTAATGTTAGTAAAAGAGCCCAAATTTCCAAAAATATTCCGAAAAACAATAATCTTCCATAATAGAGTGAATGTTTGAGGTGTATAGAAGGCATTTATTTCATTTTTAGAAATTTTAATTTTTCACATTTTTCCATGAAAAGTGCCAATACCTCCCCCTTGTGGTTCTAGGTGAAAACCTCACTCGACGCGAATCAAACAAAAATGTTTCCATGGTGTGTATTGTTGTTCATTTTCATCAAATAAACAAAATAAAACCCAGAATAAATCATTAATGACAAGAAATGAGCATAAAAGATGCCTCAGCGCAAGTGTTAATTTTAGTAAAAGAGCCCAAATTTCAAAAAATATTGCGAAAAACAACAATCTTCTCTAATAGAGTGAATGTTTGAGGTGTATAGAAGGCATTTATTTCATTTTTAGAAATTTTAATTTTTCACACTTCTCCATTAAAAGTGCCAATACCCATGCCATCTGGGTTCTAGGTGAAAATCTCACTCGACAGAAATCAAACAAAAATGTTTCCATGGTGTGTGTTGTTGTTCATTTTCATCAAATAAACAAAATATGACCCAGAATAAATCATTAAAGACAAGAAATGAGCATGAAAGATGCTTCAGCGCTAGTGTTAATGTTAGTAAAAGAGCCCATATTTAAAAAAATATTGCGAAAAACAACAATCTTCCATTATAGAGTGAATGTTTGAGGTGTATAGAAGGCATTTATTTCATTTTTAGAAATTTAATTTTTCACATTTTTCCATTAAAAGTGCCAATACCCCCCCTTGTGGTTCTAGGTGAAAACCTCACTCGACGCGAATCAAACAAAAATGTTCCCATGGTGTGTATTGTTGTTCCGTTTCATCAAATAAACAAAATAAAACCCAGAATAAATCATTAAAGACAAGAAATGAGCATAAAAGATGCCTCAGCGCAAGTGTTAATGTTAGTAAAAGAGCCCAAATTTCCAAAAATATTGCGAAAAACAACAATCTTCCATAATAGAGTGAATGTTTGAGGTGTATAGAAGGCATTTATTTCATTTTTAGAAATTTTAATTTTTCACATTTTTCCATGAAAAGTGCCAATACCCCCCCCTTGTGGTTCTAGGTGAAAACCTCACTCGACGCGAATCAAACAAAAATGTTTCCATGGTGTGTATTGTTGTTCATTTTCATCAAATAAACAAAATAAAACCCAGAATAAATCATTAAAGACAAGAAATGAGCATAAAAGATGCCTCAGCGCAAGTGTTAATGTTAGTAAAAGAGCCCAAATTTCCAAAAATATTGCGAAAAACAACAATCTTCCATAATAGAGTGAATGTTTGAGGTGTATAGAAGGCATTTATTTCATTTTTAGAAATTTTAATTTTTCACATTGTTCCATGAAAAGTGCCAATACCCCCCCCTTGTGGTTCTAGGTGAAAACCTCACTCGACGCGAATCAAACAAAAATGTTTCCATGGTGTGAATTGTTGTTCATTTTCATCAAATAAACAAAATAAAACCCAGAATAAATCATTAAAGACAAGAAATGAGCATAAAAGATGCCTCAGCGCAAGTGTTAATGTTAGTAAAAGAGCCCAAATTTCCAAAAATATTCCGAAAAACAACAATCTTCCATAATAGAGTGAATGTTTGAGGTGTATAGAAGGCATTTATTTCATTTTTAGAAATTTTAATTTTTCACATTTTTCCATGAAAAGTGCCAATACCTCCCCCTTGTGGTTCTAGGTGAAAACCTCACTCGACGCGAATCAAACAAAAATGTTTCCATGGTGTGTATTGTTGTTCATTTTCATCAAATAAACAAAATAAAACCCAGAATAAATCATTAATGACAAGAAATGAGCATAAAAGATGCCTCAGCGCAAGTAATAATTTTAGTAAAAGAGCCCAAATTTCAAAAAATATTGCGCAAAACAACAATCTTCTCTAATAGAGTGAATGTTTGAGGTGTATAGAAGGCATTTATTTCATTTTTAGAAATTTTAATTTTTCACATTTTTCCATGAAAAGTGCCAATACCCCCCTTGTGGTTCTAGGTGAAAACTTCACTCGACGCGAATCAAACAAAAATGTTTCCATGGTGTGTATTGTTGTTCATTTTCATCAAATAAACAAAATAAAACCCAGAATAAATCATTAAAGACAAGAAATGAGCATGAAAGATGCCTCAGCGCTAGTGTTAATGTTAGTAAAAGAGCCCATATTTAAAAAAATATTGCGAAAAACAACAATCTTCCATTATAGAGTGAATGTTTGAGGTGTATAGAAGGCATTTATTTCATTTTTAGAAATTTAATTTTTCACATTTTTCCATTAAAAGTGCCAATACCCCCCCTTGTGGTTCTAGGTGAAAACCTCACTCGACGCGAATCAAACAAAAATGTTCCCATGGTGTGTATTGTTGTTCCGTTTCATCAAATAAACAAAATAAAACCCAGAATAAATCATTAAAGACAAGAAATGAGCATAAAAGATGCCTCAGCGCAAGTGTTAATGTTAGTAAAAGAGCCCAAATTTCCAAAAATATTGCGAAAAACAACAATCTTCCATAATAGAGTGAATGTTTGAGGTGTATAGAAGGCATTTATTTCATTTTTAGAAATTTTAATTTTTCACATTTTTCCATGAAAAGTGCCAATACCCCCCCCTTGGGGTTCTAGGTGAAAACCTCACTCGACGCGAATCAAACAAAAATGTTTCCATGGTGTGTATTGTTGTTCCGTTTCATCAAATAAACAAAATAAAACCCAGAATAAATCATTAAAGACAAGAAATGAGCATAAAAGATGCCTCAGCGCAAGTGTTAATGTTAGTAAAAGAGCCCAAATTTCCAAAAATATTGCGAAAAACAACAATCTTCCATTATAGAGTGAATATTTGAGGTGTATAGAAGGCATTTATTTCATTTTTAGAAATTTTAATTTTTCACATTTTTCCATGAAAAGTGCCAATACCCCCCCCTTGTGGTTCTAGGTGAAAACCTCACTCGACGCGAATCAAACAAAAATGTTTCCATGGTGTGTATTGTTGTTCATTTTCATCAAATAAACTAAATAAAACCCAGAATAAATCATTAAAGACAAGAAATGAGCATAAAAGATGCCTCAGCGCAAGTGTTAATGTTAGTAAAAGAGCCCAAATTTCCAAAAATATTGCGAAAAACAACAATCTTCCATTATAGAGTGAATTTTTGAGGTATATAGAAGGCATTTATTTCATTTTTAGAAATTTTAATTTTTCACATTTTTCCATGAAAAGTGCCAATACCCCACCCCTTGGGGTTCTAGGTGAAAACCTCACTCGACGCGAATCAAACAAAAATGTTTCCATGGTGTGTATTGTTGTTCCGTTTCATCAAATAAACAAAATAAAACCCAGAATAAATCATTAAAGACAAGAAATGAGCATAAAAGATGCCTCAGCGCAAGTGTTAATGTTAGTAAAAGAGCCCAAATTTCCAAAAATATTGCGAAAAACAACAATCTTCCATAATAGAGTGAATGTTTGAGGTGTATAAAAGGCATTTATTTCATTTTTAGAAATTTTAATTTTTCACATTTTTCCATGAAAAGTGCCAATACCCCCCCCTTGTGGTTCTAGGTGAAAATCTCACTCGACAGAAATCAAACAAAAATGTTTCCATGGTGTGTGTTGTTCATTTTCATCAAATAAACAAAATAAGACCCAGAATAAATCATTAAAGACAAGAAATGAGCATGAAAGATGCTTCAGCGCAAGTGTTAATGTTAGTAAAAGAGCCCATATTTCAAAAAATATTGCGAAAAACAACAATCTTCCATTATAGAGTGAATGTTTGAGGTGTATAGAAGGCATTTATTTCATTTTTAGAAATTTTAATTTTTCACATTTTTCCATGAAAGTGGCAATACCCCCCCCTTGTGGTTCTAGGTGAAAACCTCACTCGACGCGAATCAAACAAAAATGTTTCCATGGTGTGTATTGTTGTTCATTTTCATCAAATAAACAAAATAAAACCCAGAATAAATCATTAAAGACAAGAAATGAGCATAAAAGATGCCTCAGCGCAAGTGTTAATGTTAGTAAAAGAGCCCAAATTTCCAAAAATATTGCGAAAAACAACAATCTTCCATTATAGAGTGAATTTTTGAGGTATATAGAAGGCATTTATTTCATTTTTAGAAATTTTAATTTTTCACATTTTTCCATGAAAAGTGCCAATACCCCCCCCTTGGGGTTCTAGGTGAAAACCTCACTCGACGCGAATCAAACAAAAATGTTTCCATGGTGTGTATTGTTGTTCCGTTTCATCAAATAAACAAAATAAAACCCAGAATAAATCATTAAAGACAAGAAATGAGCATAAAAGATGCCTCAGCGCAAGTGTTAATGTTAGTAAAAGAGCCCAAATTTCCAAAAATATTGCGAAAAACAACAATCTTCCATAATAGAGTGAATGTTTGAGGTGTATAAAAGGCATTTATTTCATTTTTAGAAATTTTAATTTTTCACATTTTTCCATGAAAAGTGCCAATACCCCCCCCTTGTGGTTCTAGGTGAAAATCTCACTCGACAGAAATCAAACAAAAATGTTTCCATGGTGTGTGTTGTTCATTTTCATCAAATAAACAAAATAAAACCCAGAATAAATCATTAAAGACAAGAAATGAGCATAAAAGATGCCTCAGCGCAAGTGTTAATGTTAGTAAAAGAGCCCAAATTTCCAAAAATATTGCGAAAAACAACAATCTTCCATTATAGAGTGAATGTTTGAGGTGTATAGAAGGCATTTATTTCATTTTTAGAAATTTTAATTTTTCACATTTTTCCATGAAAAGTGCCAATACCCCCCCCTTGTGGTTCTAGGTGAAAACCTCACTCGACGCGAATCAAACAAAAATGTTTCCATGGTGTGTATTGTTGTTCATTTTCATCAAATAAACTAAATAAAACCCAGAATAAATCATTAAAGACAAGAAATGAGCATAAAAGATGCCTCAGCGCAAGTGTTAATGTTAGTAAAAGAGCCCAAATTTCCAAATATATTGCGAAAAACAACAATCTTCCATTATAGAGTGAATTTTTGAGGTATAGAGAAGGCATTTATTTCATTTTTAGAAATTTTAATTTTTCACATTTTTCCATGAAAAGTGCCAATACCCCCCCTTGGGGTTCTAGGTGAAAACCTCACTCGACGCGAATCAAACAAAAATGTTTCCATGGTGTGTATTGTTGTTCCGTTTCATCAAATAAACAAAATAAAACCCAGAATAAATCATTAAAGACAAGAAATGAGCATAAAAGATGCCTCAGCGCAAGTGTTAATGTTAGTAAAAGAGCCCAAATTTCCAAAAATATTGCGAAAAACAACAATCTTCCATAATAGAGTGAATGTTTGAGGTGTATAAAAGGCATTTATTTCATTTTTAGAAATTTTAATTTTTCACATTTTTCCATGAAAAGTGCCAATACCCCCCCTTGTGGTTCTAGGTGAAAATCTCACTCGACAGAAATCAAACAAAAATGTTTCCATGGTGTGTGTTGTTCATTTTCATCAAATAAACAAAATAAGACCCAGAATAAATCATTAAAGACAAGAAATGAGCATGAAAGATGCTTCAGCGCAAGTGTTAATGTTAGTAAAAGAGCCAATATTTCAAAAAATATTGCGAAAAACAACAATCTTCCATTATAGAGTGAATGTTTGAGGTGTATAGAAGGCATTTATTTCATTTTTAGAAATTTTAATTTTTCACATTTTTCCATGAAAAGTGGCAATACCCCCCCCTTGTGGTTCTAGGTGAAAACCTCACTCGACGCGAATCAAACAAAAATGTTTCCATGGTGTGTATTGTTGTTCATTTTCATCAAATAAACAAAATAAAACCCAGAATAAATCATTAAAGACAAGAAATGAGCATAAAAGATGCCTCAGCGCAAGTGTTAATGTTAGTAAAAGAGCCCAAATTTCCAAAAATATTGCGAAAAACAACAATCTTCCATAATAGAGTGAATGTTTGAGGTGTATAGAAGGCATTTATTTCATTTTTAGAAATTTTAATTTTTCACATTTTTCCATGAAAAGTGCCAATAGCCCCCCCTTTGGGTTATAGGTGAAAATCTCACTCGACGCGAATCAAACAAAAATGTTTCCATGGTGTGTATTGTTGTTCATTTTCATCAAATAAACAAAATAAAACCCAGAATAAATCATTAAAGACAAGAAATGAGCATAAAAGATGCCTCAGCGCAAGTGTTAATGTTAGTAAAAGAGCCCAAATTTCCAAAAATATTGCGAAAAACAACAATCTTCCATTATAGAGTGAATGTTTGAGGTGTAAACAAGGCATTTATTTCATTTTAAGAAATTTTAATTTTCCACATTGTTCCATGAAAAGTGCCAATACCCCCCCTTTTGGGTTCTAGGTGAAAATCTCACTCGATACGAATCAAACAAAAATGTTTCCATGGTGTGTATTGTAGTTCATTTTCATCAAATAAACAAAATAAAACCCAGAATAAATCATTAAAGACAAGAAGTGAGCATAAAAGATTCCTCAGCGCAAATGTTAATGTTAGTAAAAGAGCCCAAATTTCCAAAAATATTGCGAAAAACAACAATCTTCCATTATAGAGTGAATGTTTGAGGTGTAAAGAAGGCATTTATTTCATTTTAAGAAATTTTAATTTTTCACATTTTTCCATGAAAAGTGCCAATACCCCCCCCTTGTGGTCTAGGTGAAAATCTCATTTGACACGAATCAAACAAAAATGTTTCCATGGTGTGTATTGTTGTTCATTTTCATCAAATAAACAAAATAAAACCCAGAATAAATCATTAAAGACGAGAAATGAGCATAAAAGATGCCTGAGCGAGTGTGTTAATGTTAGTAAAAGAGCCCAAATTTCCAAAAAGATTGCGAAAAACAACAATCTTCCATAATAGAGTGAATGTTTGAGGTGTATAGAAGGCATTTATTTCATTTTTAGAAATTTTAATTTTTCACTTTTTTCCATGAAAAGTGCCAATACCCCCCCCCTTTGGGTTCTAGGTGAAAATCTCACTCGAACCGAATCAAACAAAAATGTTTCCATGGTGTGTATTGTTGTTCATTTTCATCAAATAAACAAAATAAAACCCAGAATAAATCATTAAAAACAAGAAATGAGCATAAAAGATGCCTTAGCGCCAGTGTTAATGTTAGTAAAAGAGCCCAAATTTCCAAAAATATTGCGAAAAACAACAATCTTCAATAATAGAGTGAATGTTTGAGGTGTATAGAAGGCATTTATTTCATTTTTAGAAATTTTAATTTTTCACATTTTTCCATGAAAAGTGCCAATACCCCCCCCTTTGGGCTCTAGGTGAAAATCTCACTCGACACGAATCAAACAAAAATGTTTCCATGGTGTGTATTGTTGTTCATTTTCATCAAATAAACGAAATAAAACCCAGAAAAAATCATTAAAGACAAGAAATGAGCATAAAAGATGCCTCAGCGCAAGTGTTAATGTTAGTAACAGAGCCCAAATTTCCAAAAATATTGCGAAAAACAACAGTCTTCCATTATAGAGTGAATGTTTGAGGTGTATAGAAGGCATTTATTTCATTTTTAGAAATTTTAATTTTTCACATTTTTCCATGAAAAGTGCCCTTTGGCTTCTAGGTGAAAATCTCACTCGACACGAACCAAACAAAAATGTTTCCATGGTGTATATTGTTGTTCATTTTCATTAAATAAACAAAATAAAACCCAGAATAAATCATTAAAGACAAGAAGTGAGCATAAAAGATTCCTCAGCGCAAATGTTAATGTTAGTAAAAGAGCCCAAATTTCCAAAAATATTGCGAAAAACAACAATCTTCCATTATAGAGTGAATGTTTGAGGTGTAAAGAAGGCATTTATTTCATTTTAAGAAATTTTAATTTTTCACATTTTTCCATGAAAAGTGCCAATACCCCCCCCTTGTGGTCTAGGTGAAAATCTCATTTGACACGAATCAAACAAAAATGTTTCCATGGTGTGTATTGTTGTTCATTTTCATCAAATAAACAAAATAAAACCCAGAATAAATCATTAAAGACGAGAAATGAGCATAAAAGATGCCTGAGCGAGTGTGTTAATGTTAGTAAAAGAGCCCAAATTTCCAAAAATATTGCGAAAAACAACAATCTTCCATAATAGAGTGAATGTTTGAGGTGTATAGAAGGCATTTATTTCATTTTTAGAAATTTTAATTTTTCACTTTTTTCCATGAAAAGTGCCAATACCCCCCCCTTTGGGTTCTAGGTGAAAATCTCACTCGAACCGAATCAAACAAAAATGTTTCCATGGTGTGTATTGTTGTTCATTTTCATCAAATAAACAAAATAAGACCCAGAATAAATCATTAAAGACAAGAAATGAGCATGAAAGATGCTTCAGCGCAAGTGTTAATGTTAGTAAAAGAGCCAATATTTCAAAAAATATTGCGAAAAACAACAATCTTCCATTATAGAGTGAATGTTTGAGGTGTATAGAAGGCATTTATTTCATTTTTAGAAATTTTAATTTTTCACATTTTTCCATGAAAAGTGGCAATACCCCCCCCTTGTGGTTCTAGGTGAAAACCTCACTCGACGCGAATCAAACAAAAATGTTTCCATGGTGTGTATTGTTGTTCATTTTCATCAAATAAACAAAATAAAACCCAGAATAAATCATTAAAGACAAGAAATGAGCATAAAAGATGCCTCAGCGCAAGTGTTAATGTTAGTAAAAGAGCCCAAATTTCCAAAAATATTGCGAAAAACAACAATCTTCCATAATAGAGTGAATGTTTGAGGTGTATAGAAGGCATTTATTTCATTTTTAGAAATTTTAATTTTTCACATTTTTCCATGAAAAGTGCCAATAGCCCCCCCTTTGGGTTATAGGTGAAAATCTCACTCGACGCGAATCAAACAAAAATGTTTCCATGGTGTGTATTGTTGTTCATTTTCATCAAATAAACAAAATAAAACCCAGAATAAATCATTAAAGACAAGAAATGAGCATAAAAGATGCCTCAGCGCAAGTGTTAATGTTAGTAAAAGAGCCCAAATTTCCAAAAATATTGCGAAAAACAACAATCTTCCATTATAGAGTGAATGTTTGAGGTGTATAGAAGGCATTTATTTCATTTTTAGAAATTTTAATTTTTCACATTTTTCCATGAAAAGTGCCAATACCCCCCCCTTTTGGGTTCTAGGTGAAAACCTCACTCGACGCGAATCAAACAAAAATGTTTCCATGGTGTGTATTGTTGTTCATTTTCATCAAATAAACAAAATAAAACCCAGAATAAATCATTAAAGACAAGAAGTGAGCATAAAAGATTCCTCAGCGCAAATGTTAATGTTAGTAAAAGAGCCCAAATTTCCAAAAATATTGCGAAAAACAACAATCTTCCATTATAGAGTGAATGTTTGAGGTGTAAAGAAGGCATTTATTTCATTTTAAGAAATTTTAATTTTTCACATTTTTCCATGAAAAGTGCCAATACCCCCCCCTTGTGGTCTAGGTGAAAATCTCATTTGACACGAATCAAACAAAAATGTTTCCATGGTGTGTATTGTTGTTCATTTTCATCAAATAAACAAAATAAAACCCAGAATAAATCATTAAAGACGAGAAATGAGCATAAAAGATGCCTGAGCGAGTGTGTTAATGTTAGTAAAAGAGCCCAAATTTCCAAAAAGATTGCGAAAAACAACAATCTTCCATAATAGAGTGAATGTTTGAGGTGTATAGAAGGCATTTATTTCATTTTTAGAAATTTTAATTTTTCACTTTTTTCCATGAAAAGTGCCAATACCCCCCCCCTTTGGGTTCTAGGTGAAAATCTCACTCGAACCGAATCAAACAAAAATGTTTCCATGGTGTGTATTGTTGTTCATTTTCATCAAATAAACAAAATAAAACCCAGAATAAATCATTAAAAACAAGAAATGAGCATAAAAGATGCCTTAGCGCCAGTGTTAATGTTAGTAAAAGAGCCCAAATTTCCAAAAATATTGCGAAAAACAACAATCTTCAATAATAGAGTGAATGTTTGAGGTGTATAGAAGGCATTTATTTCATTTTTAGAAATTTTAATTTTTCACATTTTTCCATGAAAAGTGCCAATACCCCCCCCTTTGGGCTCTAGGTGAAAATCTCACTCGACACGAATCAAACAAAAATGTTTCCATGGTGTGTATTGTTGTTCATTTTCATCAAATAAACGAAATAAAACCCAGAAAAAATCATTAAAGACAAGAAATGAGCATAAAAGATGCCTCAGCGCAAGTGTTAATGTTAGTAACAGAGCCCAAATTTCCAAAAATATTGCGAAAAACAACAGTCTTCCATTATAGAGTGAATGTTTGAGGTGTATAGAAGGCATTTATTTCATTTTTAGAAATTTTAATTTTTCACATTTTTCCATGAAAAGTGCCCTTTGGCTTCTAGGTGAAAATCTCACTCGACACGAACCAAACAAAAATGTTTCCATGGTGTATATTGTTGTTCATTTTCATTAAATAAACAAAATAAAACCCAGAATAAATCATTAAAGACAAGAAGTGAGCATAAAAGATTCCTCAGCGCAAATGTTAATGTTAGTAAAAGAGCCCAAATTTCCAAAAATATTGCGAAAAACAACAATCTTCCATTATAGAGTGAATGTTTGAGGTGTAAAGAAGGCATTTATTTCATTTTAAGAAATTTTAATTTTTCACATTTTTCCATGAAAAGTGCCAATACCCCCCCCTTGTGGTCTAGGTGAAAATCTCATTTGACACGAATCAAACAAAAATGTTTCCATGGTGTGTATTGTTGTTCATTTTCATCAAATAAACAAAATAAAACCCAGAATAAATCATTAAAGACGAGAAATGAGCATAAAAGATGCCTGAGCGAGTGTGTTAATGTTAGTAAAAGAGCCCAAATTTCCAAAAATATTGCGAAAAACAACAATCTTCCATAATAGAGTGAATGTTTGAGGTGTATAGAAGGCATTTATTTCATTTTTAGAAATTTTAATTTTTCACTTTTTTCCATGAAAAGTGCCAATACCCCCCCCTTTGGGTTCTAGGTGAAAATCTCACTCGAACCGAATCAAACAAAAATGTTTCCATGGTGTGTATTGTTGTTCATTTTCATCAAATAAACAAAATATGACCCAGAATAAATCATTAAAAACAAGAAATGAGCATAAAAGATGCCTTAGCGCAAGTGTTAATGTTAGTAAAAGAGCCCAAATTTCCAAAAATATTGCGAAAAACAACAATCTTCAATAATAGAGTGAATGTTTGAGGTGTATAGAAGGCATTTATTTCATTTTTAGAAATTTTAATTTTTCACATTTTTTCATGAAAAGTGCCAATACCCCTCCCTTTGGGCTTTAGGTGAAAATCTCACTCGACACGAATCAAACAAAAATGTTTCCATGGTGTGTATTGTTGTTCATTTTCATCAAATAAACGAAATAAAACCCAGAAAAAATCATTAAAGACAAGAAATGAGCATAAAAGATGCCTCAGCGCAAGTGTTAATGTTAGTAACAGAGCCCAAATTTCCAAAAATATTGCGAAAAACAACAATCTTCCATTATAGAGTGAATGTTTGAGGTGTATAGAAGGCATTTATTTCATTTTTAGAAATTTTAATTTTCACATTTTCCATGAAAAGTGGCAATACCCCCCCCTTTGGGTTCTAGGTGAAAATCTCACTCGAACCGAATCAAACAAAAATGTTTCCATGGTGTGTATTGTTGTTCATTTTCATCAAATAAACAAAATAAAACCCAGAATAAATCATTAAAAACAAGAAATGAGCATAAAAGATGCCTTAGCGCAAGTGTTAATGTTAGTAAAAGAGCCCAAATTTCCAAAAATATTGCGAAAAACAACAATCTTCAATAATAGAGTGAATGTTTGAGGTGTATAGAAGGCATTTATTTCATTTTTAGAAATTTTAATTTTTCACATTTTTCCATGAAAAGTGCCAATACCCCCCCCTTTGGGCTCTAGGTGAAAATCTCACTCGACACGAATCAAACAAAAATGTTTCCATGGTGTGTATTGTTGTTCATTTTCATCAAATAAACGAAATAAAACCCAGAAAAAATCATTAAAGACAAGAAATGAGCATAAAAGATGCCTCAGCGCAAGTGTTAATGTTAGTAAAAGAGCCCAAATTTCCAAAAATATTGGGAAAAACAATAATCTTCCATTATAGAGTGAATGTTTGAGGTGTATAGAAGGCATTTATTTCATTTTTAGAAATTTTAATTTTTCACATTTTTCCATGAAAAGTGCCATTACCCCCCCCCTTTGGGTTCTAGGTGAAAATCTAACTCGACACGAATCAAAAAAAAAATGTTTCCATGGTGTGTATTGTTGTTTATTTTCTTCAAATAAACAAAATAAAACCCAGAATAAATCATTAAAGACAAGAAGTGAGCATAAAAGATGCCTCAGCGAAAGTGTTAATGTTAGTAAAAGAGCCCAAATTTCCAAAAATATTGCGAAAAACAACAATCTTGCATTATAGAGTGAATGTTTGAGGTGTAAAGAAGGCATTTATTTCATTTTAAGAAATTTTAATTTTTCACATTTTTCCATGAAAAGTGCCCCCCCCTTGTGGTCTAGGTGAAAATCTCACTTGACACGAATCAAACAAAAATGTTTCCATGGTGTGTATTGTTGTTCATTTTCATCAAATAAACAAAATAAAACCCAGAATAAATCATTAAAGACGAGAAGTGAGCATAAAAGATGCCTGAGCGAGTGTGTTAATGTTAGTAAAAGAGCCCAAATTTCCAAAAATATTGCGAAAAATAACAATCTTCCATAATAGAGTGAATGTTTGAGGTGTATAGAAGGCATTTATTTCATTTTTAGAAATTTTAATTTTTCACATTTCTCCATTAAAAGTGCCAATACCCATGCCATCTGGGTTCTAGGTGAAAATCTCACTCGACAGAAATCAAACAAAAATGTTTCCATGGTGTGTGTTGTTCATTTTCATCAAATAAACAAAATAAGACCCAGAATAAATCATTAAAGACAAGAAATGAGCATGAAAGATGCTTCAGCGCTAGTGTTAATGTTAGTAAAAGAGCCCATATTTCAAAAAATATTGCGAAAAACAACAATCTTCCATTATAGAGTGAATGTTTGAGGTGTATAGAAGGCATTTATTTCATTTTTAGAAATTTTAATTTTTCACATTTTTCCATGAAAAGTGGCAATACCCCCCCCTTGTGGTTCTAGGTGAAAACCTCACTCGACGCGAATCAAACAAAAATGTTTCCATGGTGTGTATTGTTGTTCATTTTCTTCAAATAAACAAAATAAAACCCAGAAAAAATCATTAAAGACAAGAAATGAGCATAAAAGGTGCCTCAGCGCAAGTGTTAATGTTAATAAAAGAGCCCAAATTTCCAAAAACATTGCGAAAAACAACAATCTTCCATTATAGAGTGAATGTTTGAGGTGTATAGAAGGCATTTATTTCATTTTTAGAAATTTTAATTTTTCACATTTTTCCATGAAAAGTGCCAATACCCCCCCCTTTTGGGTTCTAGGTGAAAACCTCACTCGACGCGAATCAAACAAAAATGTTTCCATGGTGTGTATTGTTGTTCATTTTCATCAAATAAACAAAATAAAACCCAGAATAAATCATTAAAGACAAGAAATGAGCATAAAAGATGCCTCAGCGCAAGTGTTAATGTTAGTAAAAGAGCCCAAATTTCCAAAAATATTGCGAATAACAACAATCTTCCATTATAGAGTGAATGTTTGAGGTGTATAGAAGGCATTTATTTCATTTTTAGAAATTTTAATTTTTCACATTTTTCCATGAAAAGTGCCCATACCCCCCCCTTAGGGTTATAGGTGAAAACCTCACTCAACGCGAATCAAACAAAAATGTTTCCATGGTGTGTATTGTTGTTCATTTTCATCAAATAAACAAAATAAAACCCAGAATAAATCATTAAAGACAAGAAATGAGCATAAAAGATGCTCAGCGCAAGTGTTAATGTTAGTAAAAGAGCCCAAATTTCCAAAAATATTGCGAAAAACAACAATCTTCCATTATAGAGTGAATGTTTGAGGTGTATAGAAGGCATTTATTTCATTTTTAGAAATTTTAATTTTTCACATTTTTCCATGAAAAGTGCCAATACCCCCCCTTTGGGTTATAGGTGAAAATCTCACTCGACGCGAATCAAACAAAAATGTTTCCATGGTGTGTATTGTTGTTCATTTTTATCAAATAAACAAAATAAAACCCAGAATAAATCATTAAAGACAAGAAGTGAGCATAAAAGATGCCTTAGCGCAAGTGTTAATGTTAGTAAAAGAGCCCAAATTTCCAAAATATTGCGAAAAACAACAATCTTCCATAATAGAGTGAATGTTTGAGGTGTATAGAAGGCATTTATTTCATTTTTAGAAATTTTAATTTTTCACTTTTTTCCATGAAAAGTGCCAATACCCCCCCCTTTGGGTTCTAGGTGAAAATCTCACTCGAACCGAATCAAACAAAAATGTTTCCATGGTGTGTATTGTTGTTCATTTTCATCAAATAAACAAAATAAAACCCAGAATAAATCATTAAAAACAAGAATTGAGCATAAAAGATGCCTTAGCGCAAGTGTTAATGTTAGTAAAAGAGCCCAAATTTCCAAAAATATTGCGAAAAACAACAATCTTCCATTATAGAGTGAATGTTTGAGGTGTATAGAAGGCATTTATTTCATTTTTAGAAATTTTAATTGTTCACATTTTTCCATGAAAAGTGCCAATACCCCCCCTTGTGGTTCTAGGTGAAAACCTCACTCGACGCGAATCAAACAAAAATGTTTCCATGGTGTGTATTGTTGTTCCGTTTCATCAAATAAACAAAATAAAACCCAGAATAAATCATTAAAGACAAGAAATGAGCATAAAAGATGCCTCAGCGCAAGTGTTAATGTTAGTAAAAGAGCCCAAATTTCCAAAAATATTGCGAAAAACAACAATCTTCAATAATAGAGTGAATGTTTGAGGTGTATAGAAGGCATTTATTTCATTTTTAGAAATTTTAATTTTTCACATTTTTCCATGAAAAGTGCCATACCCCCCCCCTTTGGGCTCTAGGTGAAAATCTCACTCGACACGAATCAAACAAAAATGTTTCCATGGTGTGTATTGTTGTTCATTTTCATCAAATAAACGAAATAAAACCCAGAAAAAAATCATTAAAGACAAGAAATGAGCATAAAAGATGCCTCAGCGCAAGTGTTAATGTTAGTAACAGAGCCCAAATTTCCAAAAATATTGCGAAAAAACAACAATCTTCCATTATAGAGTGAATGTTTGAGGTGTATAGAAGGCATTTATTTCATTTTTAGAAATTTTAATTTTCACATTTTCCATGAAAAGTGCCAATACCCCCCCCCTTTGGCTTCTAGGTGAAAATCTCACTCGACACGAACCAAACAAAAATGTTTCCATGGTGTATATTGTTGTTCATTTTCATCAAATAAACAAAATAAAACCCAGAATAAATCATTAAAGACAAGAAATGAGCATAAAAGATGCCTCAGCGCAAGTGTTAATGTTAGTAACAGAGCCCAAATTTCCAAAAATATTGGGAAAAAACAATAATCTTCCATTATAGAGTGAATGTTTGAGGTGTATAGAAGGCATTTATTTCATTTTTAGAAATTTTAATTTTTCACATTTTTCCATGAAAGTGCCAATACCCCCCCCTTTGGGTTCTAGGTGAAATCTAACTCGACACGAATCAAAAAAAAATGTTTCCATGGTGTGTATTGTTGTTCATTTTCTTCAAATAAACAAAATAAAACCCAGAATAAATCATTAAAGACAAGAAATGAGCATAAAAGATGCCTCAGCGCAAGTGTTAATGTTAGTAAAAGAGCCCAAATTTCCAAAAATATTGCGAAAAACAACAATCTTCCATTATAGAGTGAATGTTTGAGGTGTAAAGAAGGCATTTATTTCATTTTAAGAAATTTTAATTTTTCACATTTTTCCATGAAAAGTGCCAATACCCCCCCCCTTGTGGTCTAGGTGAAAATCTCACTCGACGCGAATCAAACAAAAATGTTTCCATGGTGTGTATTGTTGTTCATTTTCATCAAATAAACAAAATAAAACCCAGAATAAATCATTAAAGACAAGAAATGAGCATAAAAGGTGCCTCAGCGCAAGTGTTAATGTTAATAAAAGAGCCCAAATTTCCAAAAATATTGCGAAAAACAACAATCTTCCATTATAGAGTGAATGTTTGAGGTGTATAGAAGGCATTTATTTCATTTTTAGAAATTTTAATTTTTCACATTTTTCCATGAAAAGTGCCAATACCCCCCCCTTTTGGGTCTAGGTGAAAACCTCACTCGACGCGAATCAAACAAAAATGTTTCCATGGTGTGTATTGTTGTTCATTTTCATCAAATAAACAAAATAAAACCCAGAATAAATCATTAAAGACAAGAAATGAGCATAAAAGATGCCTCAGCGAAAGTGTTAATGTTAGTAAAAGAGCCCAAATTTCCAAAAATATTGCGAAAAACAACAATCTTCCATTATAGAGTGAATGTTTGAGGTGTATAGAAGGCATTTATTTCATTTTTAGAAATTTTAATTTTTCACATTTTTCCATGAATAGTGCCCATACCCCCCCCTTTGGGTTATAGGTGAAAATCTCACTCGACACGAATCAAACAAAAATGTTTCCATGGTGTGTATTGTTGTTCATTTTCATCAAATAAACAAAATAAAACCCAGAATAAATCATTAAAGACAAGAAATGAGCATAAAAGATGCCTCAGCGCAAGTGTTAATGTTAGTAAAAGAGCCCAAATTTCCAAAAATATTGCGAAAAACAAAAATCTTCCATTATAGAGTGAATGTTTGAGGTGTATAGAAGGCATTTATTTCATTTTTAGAAATTTTAATTTTTCACATTTTTCCATGAAAAGTGCCAATACCCCCCCTTTTGGGTTCTAGGTGAAAACCTCACTCGACGCGAATCAAACAAAAATGTTTCCATGGTGTGTATTGTTGTTCATTTTCATCAAATAAACAAAATAAAACCCAGAATAAATCATTGAAGACAAGAAATGAGCATAAAAGATGCCTCAGCGCAAGTGTTAATGTTAGTAAAAGAGCCCAAATTTCCAAAAATATTGCGAAAAACAACAATCTTCCATTATAGAGTGAATGTTTGAGGTGTATAGAAGGCATTTATTTCATTTTTAGAAATTTTAATTTTTCATATTTTTCCATGAAAAGTGCCAATACCCCCCCCTTTGGGTTATAGGTGAAAATCTCACTCGACGCGAATCAAACAAAAATGTTTCCATGGTGTGTATTGTTGTTCATTTTCATCAAATAAACAAAATAAAACCCAGAATAAATCATTAAAGACAAGAAATGAGCATAAAAGATGCCTCAGCGCAAGTGTTAATGTTAGTAAAAGAGCCCAAATTTCCAAAAATATTGCGAAAAACAACAATCTTCCATTATAGAGTGAATGTTTGAGGTGTATAGAAGGCATTTATTTCATTTTTAGAAATTTTAATTTTTCACATTTTTCCATGAAAAGTGCCAATACCCCCCCCTTGTGGGTTCTAGGTGAAAACCTCACTCGACGCGAATCAAACAAAAATGTTTCCATGGTGTGTATTGTTGTTCATTTTCATCAAATAAACAAAATAAAACCCAGAATAAATCATTAAAAACAAGAATTGAGCATAAAAGATGCCTTAGCGCAAGTGTTAATGTTAGTAAAAGAGCCCAAATTTCCAAAAATATTGCGAAAAACAACAATCTTCCATTATAGAGTGAATGTTTGAGGTGTATAGAAGGCATTTATTTCATTTTTAGAAATTTTAATTGTTCACATTTTTCCATGAAAAGTGCCAATACCCCCCCCTTGTGGTTCTAGGTGAAAACCTCACTCGACGCGAATCAAACAAAAATGTTTCCATGGTGTGTATTGTTGTTCATTTTCTTCAAATAAAGAAAATAAAACCCAGAAAAAATCATTAAAGACAAGAAATGAGCATAAAAGGTGCCTCAGCGCAAGTGTTAATGTTAATAAAAGAGCCCAAATTTCCAAAAATATTGCGAAAAACAACAATCTTCCATTATAGAGTGAATGTTTGAGGTGTATAGAAGGCATTTATTTCATTTTTAGAAATTTTAATTTTTCACATTTTTCCATGAAAAGTGCCAATACCCCCCCCTTTTGGGTTCTAGGTGAAAACCTCACTCGACGCGAATCAAACAAAAATGTTTCCATGGTGTGTATTGTTGTTCATTTTCATCAAATAAACAAAATAAAACCCAGAATAAATCATTAAAGACAAGAAATGAGCATAAAAGATGCCTCAGCGAAAGTGTTAATGTTAGTAAAAGAGCCCAAATTTCCAAAAATATTGCGAAAAACAACAATCTTCCATTATAGAGTGAATGTTTGAGGTGTATAGAAGGCATTTATTTCATTTTTAGAAATTTTAATTTTTCACATTTTTCCATGAATAGTGCCCATACCCCCCCCCTTTGGGTTATAGGTGAAAATCTCACTCGACACGATTCAAACAAAAATGTTTCCATGGTGTGTATTGTTGTTCATTTTCATCAAATAAACAAAATAAAACCCAGAATAAATCATTAAAGACAAGAAATAAGCATAAAAGATGCCTCAGCGCAAGTGTTAATGTTAGTAAAAGAGCCCAAATTTCCAAAAATATTGCGAAAAACAAAAATCTTCCATTATAGAGTGAATGTTTGAGGTGTATAGAAGGCATTTATTTCATTTTTAGAAATTTTAATTTTCACATTTTTCCATGAAAAGTGCCAATACCCCCCCTTTTGGGTTCTAGGTGAAAACCTCACTCGACGCGAATCAAACAAAAATGTTTCCATGGTGTGTATTGTTGTTCATTTTCATCAAATAAACAAAATAAAACCCAGAATAAATCATTGAAGACAAGAAATGAGCATAAAAGATGCCTCAGCGCAAGTGTTAATGTTAGTAAAAGAGCCCAAATTTCCAAAAATATTGCGAAAAACAACAATCTTCCATTATAGAGTGAATGTTTGAGGTGTATAGAAGGCATTTATTTCATTTTTAGAAAATTTTAATTTTTCATATTTTTCCATGAAAAGTGCCAATACCCCCCCCTTTGGGTTATAGGTGAAAATCTCACTCGACGCGAATCAAACAAAAATGTTTCCATGGTGTGTATTGTTGTTCATTTTCATCAAATAAACAAAATAAAACCCCAGAATAAATCATTAAAGACAAGAAATGAGCATAAAAGATGCCTCAGCGCAAGTGTTAATGTTAGTAAAAGAGCCCAAATTTCCAAAAATATTGCGAAAAACAACAATCTTCCATTATAGATTGAATGTTTGAGGTGTATAGAAGGCATTTATTTCATTTTTAGAAATTTTAATTTTTCACATTTTTCCATGAAAAATGCCAATACCCCCCCTTGTGGTTCTAGGTGAAAACCTCACTCGACGCGAATCAAACAAAAATGTTTCCATGGTGTGTATTGTTGTTCATTTTCATCAAATAAACAAAATAAAACCCAGAATAAATCATTAAAGACAAGAAATGAGCATAAAAGATGCCTCAGCGCAAGTGTTAATGTTAGTAAAAGAGCCCAAATTTCCAAAAATATTGCGAAAAACAACAATCTTCCATTATAGAGTGAATGTTTGAGGTGTATAGAAGGCATTTATTTCAATTTTTGAAATTTTAATTTTTCACATTTTTCCATGAAAAGTGCCAATACCCCCCTTTGGGTTATAGGTGAAAATCTCACTCGACACGAATCAAACAAAAATGTTTCCATGGTGTGTATTGTTGTTCATTTTCATCAAATAAACAAAATAAAACCAGAATAAATCAATAAAGACAAGAAATGAGCATAAAAGATGCCTCAGCGCAAGTGTTAATGTTAGTAAAAGAGCCCAAATTTCCAAAAATATTGCGAAAAACAACAATCTTCCATTATAGAGTAAATGTTTGAGGTGTATAGAAGGCATTTATTTCATTTTAAGAAATTTTAATTTTTCACATTTCTCCATGAAAAGTGCCAATACCCCCCCCTTTGGGCTATAGGTGAAAATCTCACTCGACACGAATCAAACAAAAATGTTTCCATGGTGTGTATTGTTGTTTATTTTCATTAAATAAACAAAATAAAACCCAGAATAAATCATTAAAGACAAGAAATGAGCATAAAAGATGCCTCAGCGCGTGTTAATGTTAGTAAAAGAGCCCAAATTTCCAAAAATATTGCGAAAAACAACAATCTTCCATTATAGAGTGAATGTTTGAGGTGTATAGAAGGCATTTATTTCATTTTTAGAAATTTTAATTTTTCACATTTTTCCATGAAAAGTGCCAATACCCCCCCTTTTGGGTTCTAGGTGAAAACCTCACTCGACGCGAATCAAACAAAAATGTTTCCAAGGTGTGTATTGTTGTTCATTTTCATCAAATAAACAAAATAAAACCCAGAATAAATCATTAAGACAAGAAATGAGCATAAAAGATGCCTCAGCGCAAGTGTTAATGTTAGTAAAAGAGCCCAAATTTCCAAAAATATTGCGAAAAACAACAATCTTCCATTATAGAGTGAATGTTTGAGGTGTATAGAAGGCATTTATTTCATTTTAGAAATTTTAATTTTTCACATTTTTCCATGAAAAGTGCCAATACCCCCCCCTTTTGGGTTCTAGGTGAAAACCTCACTCGACGCGAATCAAACAAAAATGTTTCCATGGTGTGTATTGTTGTTCATTTTCATCAAATAAACAAAATAAAACCCAGAATAAATCATTAAAGACAAGAAATGAGCATAAAAGATGCCTCAGCGCAAGTGTTAATGTTAGTAAAAGAGCCCAAATTTCCAAAAATATTGCGAAAAACAACAATCTTCCATTATAGAGTGAATGTTTGAGGTGTATAGAAGGCATTTATTTCATTTTTAGAAATTTTAATTTTTCACATTTTTCCATGAAAAGTGCCAATACCCCCCCCTTTGGTTATAGGTGAAAATCTCACTCGACACGAATCAAACAAAAATGTTTCCATGGTGTGTATTGTTGTTCATTTTCATCAAATAAACAAAATAAAACCCAGAATAAATCATTAAAGACAAGAAATGAGCATAAAAGATGCCTCAGCGCAAGTGTTAATGTTAGTAAAAGAGCCCAAATTTCCAAAAATATTGCGAAAAACAACAATCTTCCATTATAGAGTGAATGTTTGAGGTGTATAGAAGGCATTTATTTCATTTTTAGAAATTTTAATTTTTCACATTTTTCCATGAAAAGTGCCAATACCCCCCCTTTGGGTTATAGGTGAAAATCTCACTCGACGCGAATCAAACAAAAATGTTTCCATGGTGTGTATTGTTGTTCATTTTCATCAAATAAACAAAATAAAACCCAGAATAAATCATTAAAGACAAGAAATGAGCATTAAAGATGCCTCAGCGCAAGTGTTAATGTTAGTAAAAGAGCCCAAATTTCCAAAAATATTGCGAAAAACAACAATCTTCCATTATAGAGTGAATGTTTGAGGTGTATAGGAGGCATTTATTTCATTTTTAGAAATTTTAATTTTTCACATTTTTCCATGAAAAGTGCCCATACCCCCCCCTTTGGGTTATAGGTTAAAATCTCACTCGACACGAATCAAACAAAAATGTTTCCATGGTGTGTATTGTTGTTCATTTTCATCAAATAAACAAAATAAAACCCAGAATAAATCATTAAAGACAAGAAATGAGCATAAAAGATGCCTCAGCGCAAGTGTTAATGTTAGTAAAAGAGCCCAAATTTCCAAAAATATTGCGAAAAACAACAATCTTCCATTATAGAGTAAATGTTTGAGGTGTATAGAAGGCATTTATTTCATTTTAAGAAATTTTAATTTTTCACATTTTTCCATGAAAAGTGCCAATACCCCCCCCTTTGGGCTATAGGTGAAAATCTCACTCGACACGAATCAAACAAAAATGTTTCCATGGTGTGTATTGTTGTTCATTTTCATTAAATAAACAAAATAAAACCCAGAATAAATCATTAAAGACAAGAAATGAGCATAAAAGATGCCTCAGCGCGTGTTAATGTTAGTAAAAGAGCCCAAATTTCCAAAAATATTGCGAAAAACAACAATATTCCATTATAGAGTGAATGTTTGAGGTGTATAGAAGGCATTTATTTCATTTTTAGAAATTTTAATTTTTCACATTTTTCCATGAAAAGTGCCAATACCCCCCCCTTTGGGTTATAGGTGAAAATCTCACTCGACACGAATCAAACAAAAATGTTTCCATGGTGTGTATTGTTGTTCATTTTCATCAAATAAACAAAATAAAACCCAGAATAAATCATTAAAGACAAGAAATGAGCATAAAAGATGCCTCAGCGCAAGTGTTAATGTTAGTAAAAGAGCCCAAATTTCCAAAAATATTGCGAAAAACAACAATCTTCCATTATAGAGTGAATGTTTGAGGTGTATAGAAGGCATTTATTTCATTTTTAGAAATTTTAATTTTTCACATTTTTCCATGAAAAGTTCCCATACCCCCCCCTTTGGGTTATAGGTGAAAATCTCACTCGACACGAATCAAACAAAAATGTTTCCATGGTGTGTATTGTTGCTCATTTTCATCAAATAAACAAAATAAAACCCAGAATAAATCATTAAAGACAAGAAATGAGCATAAAAGATGCCTCAGCGCAAGTGTTAATGTTAGTAAAAGAGCCCAAATTTCCAAAAATATTGCGAAAAACAACAATCTTCCATTATAGAGTGAATGTTTGAGGTGTATAGAAGGCATTTATTTCATTTTAGAAATTTTAATTTTTCACATTTTTCCATGAAAAGTGCCAATACCCCCCCTTTTGGGTTCTAGGTGAAAACCTCACTCGACGCGATACAAACAAAAATGTTTCCATGGTGTGTATTGTTGTTCATTTTCATCAAATAAACAAAATAAAACCCAGAATAAATCATTAAAGACAAGAAATGAGCATAAAAGATGCCTCAGCGCAAGTGTTAATGTTAGTAAAAGAGCCCAAATTTCCAAAAATATTGCGAAAAACAACAATCTTCCATTATAGAGTGAATGTTTGAGGTGTATAGAAGGCATTTATTTCATTTTTAGAAATTTTAATTTTTCACATTTTTCCATGAAAAGTGCCAATACCCCCCCCTTTGGGTTATAGGTGAAAATCTCACTCGACACGAATCAAACAAAAATGTTTCCATTGTGTGTATTGTTGTTCATTTTCATCAAATAAACAAAATAAAACCCAGAATAAATCATTAAAGACAAGAAATGAGCATAAAAGATGCCTCAGCGCAAGTGTTAATGTTAGTAAAAGAGCCCAAATTTCCAAAATATTGCGAAAAACAACAATCTTCCATTATAGAGTGAATGTTTGAGGTGTATAGAAGGCATTTATTTCATTTTTAGAAATTTTAATTTTTCACATTTTTCCATGAAAAGTGCCAATACCCCCCCTTTGGGTTATAGGTGAAAATCTCACTCGACACGAATCAAACAAAAATGTTTCCATGGTGTGTATTGTTGTTCATTTTCATCAAATAAACAAAATAAAACCCAGAATAAATCATTAAAGACAAGAAATGAGCATAAAAGATGCCTCAGCGAAAGTGTTAATGTTAGTAAAAGAGCCCAAATTTCCAAAAATATTGCGAAAAACAACAATCTTCCATTATAGAGTGAATGTTTGAGGTGTATAGAAGGCATTTATTTCATTTTTAGAAATTTTAATTTTTCACATTTTTCCATGAAAAGTGCCAATACCCCCCCCTTTGGGTTATAGGTGAAAATCTCACTCGACACGAATCAAACAAAAATGTTTCCATGGTGTGTATTGTTGTTCATTTTCATCAAATAAACAAAATAAAACCCAGAATAAATCATTAAAGACAAGAAATGAGCATAAAAGATGCCTCAGCGCAAGTGTTAATGTTAGTAAAAGAGCCCAAATTTCCAAAAATATTGCGAAAAACAACAATCTTCCATTATAGAGTGAATGTTTGAGGTGTATAGAAGGCATTTATTTCATTTTTAGAAATTTTAATTTTTCACATTTTTCCATGAAAAGTGCCAATACCCCCCCCTTTGGGTTATAGGTGAAATCTCACTCGACACGAATCAAACAAAAATGTTTCCATGGTGTGTATTGTTGCTCATTTTCATCAAATAAACAAAATAAAACCCAGAATAAATCATTAAAGACAAGAAATGAGCATAAAAGATGCCTCAGCGCAAGTGTTAATGTTAGTAAAAGAGCCCAAATTTCCAAAAATATTGCGAAAAACAACAATCTTCCATTATAGAGTGAATGTTTGAGGTGTATAGAAGGCATTTATTTCATTTTTAGAAATTTTAATTTTTCACATTTTTCCATGAAAAGTGCCAATACCCCCCCCTTTGGGTTATAGGTGAAAATCTCACTCGACACGAATCAACAAAAATGTTTCCATTGTGTGTATTGTTGTTCATTTTCATCAAATAAACAAAATAAAACCCAGAATAAATCATTAAAGACAAGAAATGAGCATAAAAGATGCCTCAGCGCAAGTGTTAATGTTAGTAAAAGAGCCCAAATTTCCAAAAATATTGCGAAAAACAACAATCTTCCATTATAGAGTGAATGTTTGAGGTGTATAGAAGGCATTTATTTCATTTTTAGAAATTTTAATTTTTCACATTTTTCCATGAAAAGTGCCAAAACCCCCCCCTTGTGGTTCTAGGTGAAAACCTCACTCGACGCGAATCAAACAAAAATGTT
>NW_027287459.1:0-59757 GCF_022747635.1 Hetaerina americana | reverse complement strand
GTTTATGTTAGTAAAAGAGCCCAAATTTCAAAAAATATCGCGAAAAACAACAATCTTCCATTATAGAGTGAATGTTTGAGGTGTATAGAAGGCATTTATTTCATTTTTAGAAATTTTAATTTTTCTCATTTTTCCATGAAAAGTGCCAATACCATAAAGTGCCCCTTTGGGTTCTGGGTGAAAATCTCACTCGACACGAATCAAACAAAAATGTTTCCATGGTGTTTATTGTTGTTCATTTTCATCAAATAAACAAAATAAAACCCAGAATAAGTCATTCAAGACAAGAAATGAGCATAAAAGATGCCTCATCGCAAGTGTTAATGTTAGTAAAAGAACACAAATTTCAATAAATATCGCGAAAAACAACAATCTTCCATTATAGAGTGAATGTTTAAGGTGTATAGAAGGCATTTATTTCATTTTTAGAAATTTTAATTTTTCTCATTTTTCCATGAAAAGTGCCAATAACCCCCCCTTTGGGTTCTGGGTGAAATTCTCACTCGACACAAATCAAACAAAAATGTTTCCATGGTGTTTATTGTTGTTCATTTTCATCAAATAACAAAATAAAACCAAGGTTAGTCATTCAAGACAAGAAATGAGCATAAAAGATGCGTCATCGCAAGTGTTAATGTTAGTAAAAGAGCCCAAATTTCAAAAATATTGCGAAAAACAACAATCTTCCATTATAGAGTGAATGTTTAAGGTGTATAGAAGGCATTTATTTCATTTTTAGAAATTTTAATTTTTCTCATTTTTCCATGAAAAGTGCCAATACCCCCCCCCTTTGGGTTCTGGGTGAAAATCTCACTCGACACAAACAAACGAAAATGTTTCCATGGTGTGTATTGTTGTTCATTTTCATCAAATAAACAAAATAAAACCCAGAATAAGTCATTCAAGACAAGAAATGAGCATAAAAGATGCCTCATCGCAAGTGTTAATGTTAGTAAAAGAGCCCAAATTTCAAAAAATATCGCGAAAAACAACAATCTTCCATTATAGAGTGAATGTTTAAGGTGTATAGAAGGCATTTATTTCATTTTTAGAAATTTTAATTTTTCTCATTTTTCCATGAAAAGTGCCAATAACCCCCCCTTTGGGTTCTTGGTGAAATTCTCACTCGACACAAATCAAACAAAAATGTTTCCATGGTGTTTATTGTTGTTCATTTTCATCAAATAAACAAAATAAAACCCAGAATAAGTCAATCAAGACAAGAAATGAGCATAAAAGATGCCTCATCGCAAGTGTTAATGTTAGTAAAAGAGCCCAAATTTCAAAAAATATTGCGAAAAACAACAATCTTCCATTATAGAGTGAATGTTTAAGGTGTATAGAAGGCATTTATTTCATTTTTAGAAATTTTAATTTTTCTCATTTCTCCATGAAAAGTGCCAATACCCCCCCGTTTGGGTTCTGGGTAATCTCACTCGACACGAATCAAACAAAAATGTTTCCATGGGGTTTATTGTTGTTCATTTTCATCAAATAAACAAAATAAAACCCAGAATAAGTCATTCAAGACAAGAAATGAGCATAAAAGATGCCTCATCGCAAGTGTTAATGTTAGTAAAAGAGCCCAAATTTCAAAAAATATCGCGAAAAACAACAATCTTCCATTATAGAGTGAATGTTTGAGGTGTATAGAAGGCATTTATTTCATTTTAGAAATTTTAATTTATCTAATTTTTCCATGAAAAGTGCCAATACCCCCCCCTTTGGGTTCTGGGTGAAAATCTCACTCGACACGAATCAAACAAAAATGTTTCCATGGTGTTTATTGTTGTTCATTTTCATCAAATAAACAAAATTAAACCCAGAATAAGTCATTCTAGACAAGAAATGAGCATAAAAGATGCCTCATCGCAAGTGTTAATGTTAGTAAAAGAGCCCAAATTTCAAAAAATATCGCGAAAAACAACAATCTTCCATTATAGAGTGAATGTTTAAGGTGTATAGAAGGCATTTATTTCATTTTTAGAAATTTTAATTTTTCTCATTTTTCCATGAAAAGTGCCAATAACCCCCCCCTTTGGGTTCTGGGTGAAATTCTCACTCGACACATATCAAACAAAAATGTTTCCATGGTGTTTATTGTTGTTCATTTTCATCAAATAAACAAAATAAAACCCAGAATAAGTCATTCAAGACAAGAAATGAGCATAAAAGATGCCTCATCGCAAGTGTTAATGTTAGTAAAAGAGCCCAAATTTCAAAAAATATTGCGAAAAACAACAATCTTCCATTATAGAGTGAATGTTTAAGGTGTATAGAAGGCATTTATTTCATTTTTAGAAATTTTAATTTTTCTCATTTTTCCATGAAAAGTGCCAATACCCCCCCTTTGGGTTCTGGGTAATCTCACTCGACACGAATCAAACAAAAATGTTTCCATGGTGTTTATTGTTGTTCATTTTCATCAAATAAACAAAATAAAACCCAGAATAAGTCATTCAAGACAAGAAATGAGCATAAAAGATGCGTCATCGCAAGTGTTAATGTTAGTAAAAGAGCCCAAATTTCAAAAAATATCGCGAAAAACAATAATCTTCCATTATAGAGTGAATGTTTGAGGTGTATAGAAGGCATTTATTTCATTTTTAGAAATTTTAATTTTTCTCATTTTTCCATGAAAAGTGCCAATACCATAAAGTGCCCCTTTGGGTTCTGGGTGAAAATCTCACTCGACACGAATCAAACAAAAATGTTTCCATGGTGTTTATTGTTGTTCATTTTCATCAAATAAACAAAATAAAACCCAGAATAAGTCATTCAAGACAAGAAATGAGCATAAAAGATGCGTCATCGCAAGTGTTAATGTTAGTAAAAGAGCCCAAATTTCAAAAAATATTGCGAAAAACAACAATCTTCCATTATAGAGTGAATTTTTAAGGTGTATAGAAGGCATTTATTTCATTTTTAGAAATTTTAATTTTTCTCATTTTTCCATGAAAAGTGCCAATACCCCCCCCTTTGGGTCCTGGGTGAAAATCTCACTCGACACGAATCAAACAAAAATGTTTCCATGGTGTTTATTGTTGTTCATTTTCATCAAATAAACAAAATAAAACCCAGAATAAGTCATTCAAGACAAGAAATGAGCATAAAAGATGCCTCATCGCAAGTGTTAATGTTAGTAAAAGAGCCCAAATTTCAAAAAATATTGCGAAAAACAACAATCTTCCATTATAGAGTGAATGTTTAAGGTGTATAGAAGGCATTTATTTCATTTTTAGAAATTTTAATTTTTCTCATTTTTCCATGAAAAGTGCCAATACCCCCCCCTTTGGGTTCTAGGTGAAAATCTCACTCGACACGAATCAAACAAAAATGTTTCCATGGTGTTTATTGTTGTTCATTTTCATCAAATAAACAAAATAAAACCCAGAATAAGTCATTCAAGACAAGAAATGAGCATAAAAGATGCCTCATCGCAAGTGTTAATGTTAGTAAAAGAACACAAATTTCAATAAATATCGCGAAAAACAACAATCTTCCATTATAGAGTGAATGTTTAAGGTGTATAGAAGGCATTTATTTCATTTTTAGAAATTTTAATTTTTCTCATTTTTCCATGAAAAGTGCCAATACCCCCCCCTTTGGGTTCTGGGTGAAATTCTCACTCGACACAAATCAAACAAAAATGTTTCCATGGTGTTTATTGTTGTTCATTTTCATCAAATAAACAAAATAAAACCAAGGTTAGTCATTCAAGACAAGAAATGAGCATAAAAGATGCGTCATCGCAAGTGTTAATGTTAGTAAAAGAGCCCAAATTTCAAAAAATATTGCGAAAAACAACAATCTTCCATTATAGAGTGAATGTTTAAGGTGTATAGAAGGCATTTATTTCATTTTTAGAAATTTTAATTTTTCTCATTTTTCCATGAAAAGTGCCAATACCCCCCCCTTTGGGTTCTGGGTGAAATTCTCACTCGACACAAATCAAACAAAAATGTTTCCATGGTGTTTATTGTTGTTCATTTTCATCAAATAAACAAAATAAAACCAAGGTTAGTCATTCAAGACAAGAAATGAGCATAAAAGATGCGTCATCGCAAGTGTTAATGTTAGTAAAAGAGCCCAAATTTCAAAAAATATTGCGAAAAACAACAATCTTCCATTATAGAGTGAATGTTTAAGGTGTATAGAAGGCATTTATTTCATTTTTAGAAATTTTAATTTTTCTCATTTTTCCATGAAAAGTGCCAATACCCCCCCCTTTGGGTTCTGGGTGAAATTCTCACTCGACACATATCAAACAAAAATGTTTCCATGGTGTTTATTGTTGTTCATTTTCATCAAATAAACAAAATTAAACCCAGAATAAGTCATTCTAGACAAGAAATGAGCATAAAAGATGCCTCATCGCAAGTGTTAATGTTAGTAAAAGAGCCCAAATTTCAAAAAATATCGCGAAAAACAACAATCTTCCATTATAGAGTGAATGTTTAAGGTGTATAGAAGGCATTTATTTCATTTTTAGAAATTTTAATTTTTCTCATTTTTCCATGAAAAGTGCCAATAACCCCCCCCTTTGGGTTCTGGGTGAAATTCTCACTCGACACATATCAAACAAAAATGTTTCCATGGTGTTTATTGTTGTTCATTTTCATCAAATAAACAAAATAAAACCCAGAATAAGTCATTCAAGACAAGAAATGAGCATAAAAGATGCCTCATCGCAAGTGTTAATGTTAGTAAAGAGCCCAAATTTCAAAAAATATTGCGAAAAACAACAATCTTCCATTATAGAGTGAATGTTTAAGGTGTATAGAAGGCATTTATTTCATTTTTAGAAATTTTAATTTTTCTCATTTTTCCATGAAAAGTGCCAATACCCCCCCTTTGGGTTCTGGGTAATCTCACTCGACACGAATCAAACAAAAATGTTTCCATGGTGTTTATTGTTGTTCATTTTCATCAAATAAACAAAATAAAACCCAGAATAAGTCATTCAAGACAAGAAATGAGCATAAAAGATGCGTCATCGCAAGTGTTAATGTTAGTAAAAGAGCCCAAATTTCAAAAAATATCGCGAAAAACAATAATCTTCATTATAGAGTGAATGTTTGAGGTGTATAGAAGGCATTTATTTCATTTTTAGAAATTTTAATTTTTCTCATTTTTCCATGAAAAGTGCCAATACCATAAAGTGCCCCTTTGGGTTCTGGGTGAAAATCTCACTCGACACGAATCAAACAAAAATGTTTCCATGGTGTTTATTGTTGTTCATTTTCATCAAATAAACAAAATAAAACCCAGAATAAGTCATTCAAGACAAGAAATGAGCATAAAAGATGCCTCATCGCAAGTGTTAATGTTAGTAAAAGAACACAAATTTCAATAAATATCGCGAAAAACAACAATCTTCCATTATAGAGTGAATGTTTAAGGTGTATAGAAGGCATTTATTTCATTTTTAGAAATTTTAATTTTTCTCATTTTTCCATGAAAAGTGCCAATACCCCCCCCTTTGGGTTCTGGGTGAAATTCTCACTCGACACGAATCAAACAAAAATGTTTCCATGGTGTTTATTGTTGTTCATTTTCATCAAATAAACAAAATAAAACCAAGGTTAGTCATTCAAGACAAGAAATGAGCATAAAAGATGCGTCATCGCAAGTGTTAATGTTAGTAAAAGAGCCCAAATTTCAAAAAATATTGCGAAAAACAACAATCTTCCATTATAGAGTGAATGTTTAAGGTGTATAGAAGGCATTTATTTCATTTTAGAAATTTTAATTTTTCTCATTTTTCCATGAAAAGTGCCAATACCCCCCCCTTTGGGTTCTGGGTGAAAATCTCACTCGACACAAATCAAACGAAAATGTTTCCATGGTGTGTATTGTTGTTCATTTTCATCAAATAAACAAAATAAAACCCAGAATAAGTCATTCAAGACAAGAAATGAGCATAAAAGATGCCTCATCGCAAGTGTTAATGTTAGTAAAAGAGCCCAAATTTCAAAAAATATCGCGAAAAACAACAATCTTCCATTATAGAGTGAATGTTTAAGGTGTATAGAAGGCATTTATTTCATTTTTAGAAATTTTAATTTTTCTCATTTTTCCATGAAAAGTGCCAATAACCCCCCCTTTGGGTTCTTGGTGAAATTCTCACTCGACACAAATCAAACAAAAATGTTTCCATGGTGTTTATTGTTGTTCATTTTCATCAAATAAACAAAATAAAACCCAGAATAAGTCAATCAAGACAAGAAATGAGCATAAAAGATGCCTCATCGCAAGTGTTAATGTTAGTAAAAGAGCCAAATTTCAAAAAATATTGCGAAAAACAACAATCTTCCATTATAGAGTGAATGTTTAAGGTGTATAGAAGGCATTTATTTCATTTTTAGAAATTTTAATTTTTCTCATTTCTCCATGAAAAGTGCCAATACCCCCCCCTTTGGGTTCTGGGTAATCTCACTCGACACGAATCAAACAAAAATGTTTCCATGGGGTTTATTGTTGTTCATTTTCATCAAATAAACAAAATAAAACCCAGAATAAGTCATTCAAGACAAGAAATGAGCATAAAAGATGCCTCATCGCAAGTGTTAATGTTAGTAAAAGAGCCCAAATTTCAAAAATATCGCGAAAAACAACAATCTTCCATTATAGAGTGAATGTTTGAGGTGTATAGAAGGCATTTATTTCATTTTTAGAAATTTTAATTTTCTCATTTTTCCATGAAAAGTGCCAATACCCCCCCCTTTGGGTTCTGGGTGAAAATCTCACTCGACACGAATCAAACAAAAATGTTTCCATGGTGTTTATTGTTGTTCATTTTCATCAAATAAACAAAATTAAACCCAGAATAAGTCATTCTAGACAAGAAATGAGCATAAAAGATGCCTCATCGCAAGTGTTAATGTTAGTAAAAGAGCCCAAATTTCAAAAATATCGCGAAAAACAACAATCTTCCATTATAGAGTGAATGTTTAAGGTGTATAGAAGGCATTTATTTCATTTTTAGAAATTTTAATTTTTCTCATTTTTCCATGAAAAGTGCCAATAACCCCCCCCTTTGGGTTCTGGGTGAAATTCTCACTCGACACATATCAAACAAAAATGTTTCCATGGTGTTTATTGTTGTTCATTTTCATCAAATAAACAAAATAAAACCCAGAATAAGTCATTCAAGACAAGAAATGAGCATAAAAGATGCCTCATCGCAAGTGTTAATGTTAGTAAAAGAGCCCAAATTTCAAAAAATATTGCGAAAAACAACAATCTTCCATTATAGAGTGAATGTTTAAGGTGTATAGAAGGCATTTATTTCATTTTAGAAATTTTAATTTTTCTCATTTTTCCATGAAAAGTGCCAATACCATAAAGTGCCCCTTTGGGTTCTGAGTGAAAATCTCACTCGACACGAATCAAACAAAAATGTTTCCATGGTGTTTATTGTTGTTCATTTTCATCAAATAAACAAAATAAAACCCAGAATAAGTCGTTCAAGACAAGAAATGAGCATAAAAGATGCGTCATCGCAAGTGTTAATGTTAGTAAAAGAGCCCAAATTTCAAAAAAATATTGCGAAAAACAACAATCTTCAATTATAGAGTGAATTTTTAAGGTGTATAGAAGGCATTTATTTCATTTTTAGAAATTTTAATTTTTCTCATTTTTCCATGAAAAGTGCCAATACCCCCCCCTTTGGGTTCTGGGTGAAATTCTCACTCGACACATATCAAACAAAAATGTTTCCATGGTGTTTATTGTTGTTCATTTTCATCAAATAAACAAAATAAAACCCAGAATAAGTCATTCAAGACAAGAAATGAGCATAAAAGATGCGTCATCGCAAGTGTTAATGTTAGTAAAAGAGCCCAAATTTCAAAAAATATCGCGAAAAACAATAATCTTCCATTATAGAGTGAATGTTTGAGGTGTATAGAAGGCATTTATTTCATTTTTAGAAATTTTAATTTTTCTCATTTTTCCATGAAAAGTGCCAATACCATAAAGTGCCCCTTTGGGTTCTGAGTGAAAATCTCACTCGACACGAATCAAACAAAAATGTTTCCATGGTGTTTATTGTTGTTCATTTTCATCAAATAAACAAAATAAAACCCAGAATAAGTCATTCAAGACAAGAAATGAGCATAAAAGATGCGTCATCGCAAGTGGTAATGTTAGTAAAAGAGCCCAAATTTCAAAAAAATATTGCGAAAAACAACAATCTTCAATTATAGAGTGAATTTTTAAGGTGTATAGAAGGCATTTATTTCATTTTTAGAAATTTTAATTTTTCTCATTTTTCCATGAAAAGTGCCAATACCCCCCCCTTTGGGTCCTGGGTGAAAATCTCACTCGACACGAATCAAACAAAAATGTTTCCATGGTGTTTATTGTTGTTCATTTTCATCAAATAAACAAAATAAAACCCAGAATAAGTCATTCAAGACAAGAAATGAGCATAAAAGATGCCTCATCGCAAGTGTTAATGTTAGTAAAAGAGCCCAAATTTCAAAAAATATTGCGAAAAACAACAATCTTCCATTATAGAGTGAATGTTTAAGGTGTATAGAAGGCATTTATTTCATTTTTAGAAATTTTAATTTTTCTCATTTTTCCATGAAAAGTGCCAATACCCCCCCCTTTGGGTTCTAGGTGAAATTCTCACTCGACACGAATCAAACAAAAATGTTTCCATGGTGTTTATTGTTGTTCATTTTCATCAAATAAACAAAATAAAACCCAGAATAAGTCATTCAAGACAAGAAATGAGCATAAAAGATGCGTCATCGCAAGTGTTAATGTTAGTAAAAGAGCCCAAATTTCAAAAAATATCGCGAAAAACAATAATCTTCCATTATAGAGTGAATGTTTGAGGTGTATAGAAGGCATTTATTTCATTTTTAGAAATTTTAATTTTTCTCATTTTTCCATGAAAAGTGCCAATACCATAAAGTGCCCCTTTGGGTTCTGAGTGAAAATCTCACTCGACACGAATCAAACAAAAATGTTTCCATGGTGTTTATTGTTGTTCATTTTCATCAAATAAACAAAATAAAACCCAGAATAAGTCATTCAAGACAAGAAATGAGCATAAAAGATGCGTCATCGCAAGTGGTAATGTTAGTAAAAGAGCCCAAATTTCAAAAAAATATTGCGAAAAACAACAATCTTCAATTATAGAGTGAATTTTTAAGGTGTATAGAAGGCATTTATTTCATTTTAGAAATTTTAATTTTTCTCATTTTTCCATGAAAAGTGCCAATACCCCCCCCTTTGGGTCCTGGGTGAAAATCTCACTCGACACGAATCAAACAAAAATGTTTCCATGGTGTTTATTGTTGTTCATTTTCATCAAATAAACAAAATAAAACCCAGAATAAGTCATTCAAGACAAGAAATGAGCATAAAAGATGCGTCATCGCAAGTGTTAATGTTAGTAAAAGAGCCCAAATTTCAAAAAATATCGCGAAAAACAACAATCTTCCATTATAGAGTGAATGTTTAAGGTGTATAGAAGGCATTTATTTCATTTTTAGAAATTTTAATTTTTCTCATTTTTCCATGAAAAGTGCCAATAACCCCCCCCTTTGGGTTCTGGGTGAAATTCTCACTCGACACATATCAAACAAAAATGTTTCCATGGTGTTTATTGTTGTTCATTTTCATCAAATAAACAAATAAAACCCAGAATAAGTCATTCAAGACAAGAAATGAGCATAAAAGATGCGTCATCGCAAGTGTTAATGTTAGTAAAAGAGCCCAAATTTCAAAAAATATCGCGAAAAACAATAATCTTCCATTATAGAGTGAATGTTTGAGGTGTATAGAAGGCATTTATTTCATTTTTAGAAATTTTAATTTTTCTCATTTTTCCATGAAAAGTGCCAATACCATAAAGTGCCCCTTTGGGTTCTGAGTGAAAATCTCACTCGACACGAATCAAACAAAAATGTTTCCATGGTGTTTATTGTTGTTCATTTCATCAAATAAACAAAATAAAACCCAGAATAAGTCATTCAAGACAAGAAATGAGCATAAAAGATGCGTCATCGCAAGTGTTAATGTTAGTAAAAGAGCCCAAATTTCAAAAAAATATTGCGAAAAACAACAATCTTCAATTATAGAGTGAATTTTTAAGGTGTATAGAAGGCATTTATTTCATTTTTAGAAATTTTAATTTTCTCATTTTTCCATGAAAAGTGCCAATACCCCCCCCTTTGGGTCCTGGGTGAAAATCTCACTCGACACGAATCAAACAAAAATGTTTCCATGGTGTTTATTGTTGTTCATTTTCATCAAATAAACAAAATAAAACCCAGAATAAGTCATTCAAGACAAGAAATGAGCATAAAAGATGCCTCATCGCAAGTGTTAATGTTAGTAAAAGAGCCCAAATTTCAAAAAATATTGCGAAAAACAACAATCTTCCATTATAGAGTGAATGTTTAAGGTGTATAGAAGGCATTTATTTCATTTTTAGAAATTTTAATTTTTCTCATTTTTCCATGAAAAGTGCCAATACCCCCCCCTTTGGGTTCTAGGTGAAAATCTCACTCGACACGAATCAAACAAAAATGTTTCCATGGTGTTTATTGTTGTTCATTTTCATCAAATAAACAAAATAAAACCCAGAATAAATCATTCAAGACAAGAAATGAGCATAAAAGATGCCTCATCGCAAGTGTTAATGCTAGTAAAAGAACCCAAATTACAAAAAATATCGCGAAAAACAACAATCTTCCATTATAGAGTGAATGTTTGAGGTGTATAGAAGGCATTTATTTCATTTTTAGAAATTTTAATTTTTCTCATTTTTCCATGAAAAGTGCCAATACCCCCCCCTTTGGGTTCTGGGTGAAATTCTCACTCGACACGAATCAAACAAAAATGTTTCCATGGTGTTTATTGTTGTTCATTTTCATCAAATAAACAAAATTAAACCCAGAATAAGTCATTCAAGACAAGAAATGAGCATAAAAGATGCGTTATCGCAAGTGGTTATGTTAGTAAAAGAGCCCAAATTTCAAAAAATATCGCGAAAAACAACAATCTTCCATTATAGAGTGAATGTTTGAGGTGTATAGAAGGCATTTATTTCATTTTTAGAAATTTTAATTTTTCTCATTTTTCCATGAAAAGTGCCAATACCCCCCCCCCCCTTTGGGTTCTGGGTGAAATTCTCACTCGACACGAATCAAACAAAAATGTTTCCATGGTGTTTATTGTTGTTCATTTTCATCAAATAAACAAAATAAAACCCAGAATAAGTCATTCAAGACAAGAAATGAGCATAAAAGATGCCTCATCGCAAGTGTTAATGTTAGTAAAAGAGCCCAAATTTCAAAAAATATTGCGAAAAACAACAATCTTCCATTATAGAGTGAATGTTTGAGGTGTATAGAAGGCATTTATTTCATTTTTAGAAATTTTAATTTTTCTCATTTTTCCATGAAAAGTGCCAATACCATAAAGTGCCCCTTTGGGTTCTGGGTGAAAATCTCACTCGACACGAATCAAACAAAAATGTTTCCATGGTGTTTATTGTTGTTCATTTTCATCAAATAAACAAAATAAAACCCAGAATAAGTCATTCAAGACAAGAAATGAGCATAAAAGATGCCTCATCGCAAGTGTTAATGTTAGTAAAAGAGCCCAAATTTCAAAAAATATCGCGAAAAACAACAATCTTCCATTATAGACTGAATGTTTAAGGTGTATAGAAGGCATTTATTTCATTTTTAGAAATTTTAATTTTTCTCATTTTTCCATGAAAAGTGCCAATACCCCCCCCTTTGGGTTCTGGGTGAAAATCTCACTCGACACGAATCAAACAAAAATGTTTCCATGGTGTTTATTGTTGTTCATTTTCATCAAATAAACAAAATAAAACCCAGAATAAGTCATTCAAGACAAGAAATGAGCATAAAAGATGCCTCATCGCAAGTGTTAATGTTAGTAAAAGAGCCCAAATTTCAAAAAATATTGCGAAAAACAACAATCTTCCATTATAGAGTGAATGTTTAAGGAGTATAGAAGGCATTTATTTCATTTTTAGAAATTTTAATTTTTCTCATTTTTCCATGAAAAGTGCCAATACCATAAAGTGCCCCTTTGGGTTCTGGGTGAAAATCTCACTCGACACGAATCAAACAAAAATGTTTCCATGGTGTTTATTGTTGTTCATTTTCATCAAATAAACAAAATTAAACCCAGAATAAGTCATTCAAGACAAGAAATGAGCATAAAAGATGCGTCATCGCAAGTGTTAATGTTAGTAAAAGAGCCCAAATTTCAAAAAATATTGCGAAAAACAACAATCTTCCATTATAGAGTGAATGTTTAAGGTGTATAGAAGGCATTTATTTCATTTTTAGAAATTTTAATTTTTCTCATTTCTCCATGAAAAGTGCCAATACCCCCCCCTTTGGGTTCTGGGTAATCTCACTCGACACGAATCAAACAAAAATGTTTCCATGGGGTTTATTGTTGTTCATTTTCATCAAATAAACAAAATAAAACCCAGAATAAGTCATTCAAGACAAGAAATGAGCATAAAAGATGCCTCATCGCAAGTGTTAATGTTAGTAAAAGAGCCCAAATTTCAAAAAATATCGCGAAAAACAACAATCTTCCATTATAGAGTGAATGTTTGAGGTGTATAGAAGGCATTTATTTCATTTTTAGAAATTTTAATTTTTCTCATTTTTCCATGAAAAGTGCCAATACCCCCCCCTTTGGGTTCTGGGTGAAAATCTCACTCGACACGAATCAAACAAAAATGTTTCCATGGTGCTTATTGTTGTTCATTTTCATCAAATAAACAAAATAAAACCCAGAATAAGTCATTCAAGACAAGAAATGAGCATAAAAGATGCCTCATCGCAAGTGTTAATGTTAGTAAAAGAGCCCAAATTTCAAAAAATATTGCGAAAAAAAACAATCTTCCATTATAGAGTGAATGTTTAAGGTGTATAGAAGGCATTTATTTCATTTTTAGAAATTTTAATTTTTCTCATTTTTCCATGAAAAGTGCCAATACCCCCCCCTTTGGGTTCTGGGTGAAAATCTCACTCGACACGAATCAAACAAAAATGTTTCCATGGTGTTTATTGTTGTTCATTTTCATCAAATAAACAAAATAAAACCCAGAATAAGTCATTCAAGACAAGAAATGAGCATAAAAGATGCGTCATCGCAAGTGTTAATGTTAGTAAAAGAGCCCAAATTTCAAAAAATATTGCGAAAAACAACAATCTTCCATTATAGAGTGAATGTTTGAGGTGTATAGAAGGCATTTATTTCATTTTTAGGAATTTTAATTTTTCTCATTTTTCCATGAAAAGTGCCAATACCCCCCCCTTTGGGTTCTGGGTGAAAATCTCACTCGACACGAATCAAACAAAAATGTTTCCATGGTGTTTATTGTTGTTCATTTTCATCAAATAAACAAAATAAAACCCAGAATAAGTCATTCAAGACAAGAAATGAGCATAAAAGATGCGTCATCGCAAATGTTAATGTTAGTAAAAGAGCCCAAATTTCAAAAAATATTGCGAAAAACAACAATCTTCCATTATAGAGTGAATGTTTGAGGTGTATAGAAGGCATTTATTTCATTTTTAGGAATTTTAATTTTTCTCATTTTTCCATGAAAAGTGCCAATACCCCCCCTTTGGGTTCTGGGTGAAATTCTCACTCGACACAAATCAAACAAAAATGTTTCCATGGTGTTTATTGTTGTTCATTTTCATCAAATAAACAAAATAAAACCCAGAATAAGTCATTCAAGACAATAAATGAGCATAAAAGGTGCCTCATCGCAAGTGTTAATGTTAGTAAAAGAGCCCAAATTTCAAAAAATATTGCGAAAAACAACAATCTTCCATTATAGAGTGAATGTTTAAGGTGTATAGAAGGCATTTATTTCAATTTTAGAAATTTTAATTTTTCTCATTTTTCCATGAAAAGTGCCAATACCCCCCCCTTTGGGTTCTGGGTGAAATTCTCACTCGACACGAATCAAACAAAAATGTTTCCATGGTGTTTATTGTTGTTCATTTTCATCAAATAAACAAAATTTAACCCAGAATAAGTCATTCAAGACAAGAAATGAGCATAAAAGATGCGTCATCGCAAGTGTTTATGTTAGTAAAAGAGCCCAAATTTCAAAAAATATCGCGAAAAACAACAATCTTCCATTATAGAGTGAATGTTTGAGGTGTATAGAAGGCATTTATTTCATTTTTAGAAATTTTAATTTTTCTCATTTTTCCATGAAAAGTGCCAACACCATAAAGTGCCCCTTTGGGTTCTGGGTGAAAATCTCACTCGACACGAATCAAACAAAAATGTTTCCATGGTGTTTATTGTTGTTCATTTTCATCAAATAAACAAAATTAAACCCAGAATAAGTCATTCAAGACAAGAAATGAGCATAAAAGATGCGTTATCGCAAGTGGTTATGTTAGTAAAAGAGCCCAAATTTCAAAAAATATCGCGAAAAACAACAATCTTCCATTATAGAGTGAATGTTTAAGGTGTATAGAAGGCATTTATTTCATTTTTAAAAATTTTAATTTTTCTCATTTTTCCATGAAAAGTGCCAATACCCCCCCCTTTGGGTTCTGGGTGAAATTCTCACTCGACACAAATCAAACAAAAATGTTTCCATGGTGTTTATTGTTGTTCATTTTCATCAAATAAACAAAATAAAACCAAGGTTAGTCATTCAAGACAAGAAATGAGCATAAAAGATGCGTCATCGCAAGTGTTAATGTTAGTAAAAGAGCCCAAATTTCAAAAAATATCGCGAAAAACAACAATCTTCCATTATAGAGTGAATGTTTAAGGTGTATAGAAGGCATTTATTTCATTTTTAGAAATTTTAATTTTTCTCATTTTTCCATGAAAAGTGCCAATAACCCCCCCTTTGGGTTCTTGGTGAAATTCTCACTCGACACAAATCAAACAAAAATGTTTCCATGGTGTTTATTGTTGTTCATTTTCATCAAATAAACAAAATAAAACCCAGAATAAGTCATTCAAGACAAGAAATGAGCATAAAAGATGCCTCATCGCAAGTGTTAATGTTAGTAAAAGAGCCCAAATTTCAAAAAATATTGCGAAAAACAACAATCTTCCATTATAGAGTGAATGTTTAAGGTGTATAGAAGGCATTTATTTCATTTTTAGAAATTTTAATTTTTCTCATTTCTCCATGAAAAGTGCCAATACCCCCCCCTTTGGGTTCTGGGTAATCTCACTCGACACGAATCAAACAAAAATGTTTCCATGGGGTTTATTGTTGTTCATTTTCATCAAATAAACAAAATAAAACCCAGAATAAGTCATTCAAGACAAGAAATGAGCATAAAAGATGCCTCATCGCAAGTGTTAATGTTAGTAAAAGAGCCCAAATTTCAAAAAATATCGCGAAAAACAACAATCTTCCATTATAGAGTGAATGTTTGAGGTGTATAGAAGGCATTTATTTCATTTTTAGAAATTTTAATTTATCTAATTTTTCCATGAAAAGTGCCAATACCCCCCCCTTTGGGTTCTGGGTGAAAATCTCACTCGACACGAATCAAACAAAAATGTTTCCATGGTGTTTATTGTTGTTCATTTTCATCAAATAAACAAAATTAAACCCAGAATAAGTCATTCTAGACAAGAAATGAGCATAAAAGATGCCTCATCGCAAGTGTTAATGTTAGTAAAAGAGCCCAAATTTCAAAAAATATCGCGAAAAACAACAATCTTCCATTATAGAGTGAATGTTTAAGGTGTATAGAAGGCATTTATTTCATTTTAAGAAATTTTAATTTTTCTCATTTTTCCATGAAAAGTGCCAATAACCCCCCCCTTTGGGTTCTGGGTGAAATTCTCACTCGACACATATCAAACAAAAATGTTTCCATGGTGTTTATTGTTGTTCATTTTCATCAAATAAACAAAATAAAACCCAGAATAAGTCATTCAAGACAAGAAATGAGCATAAAAGATGCCTCATCGCAAGTGTTAATGTTAGTAAAAGAGCCCAAATTTCAAAAAATATTGCGAAAAACAACAATCTTCCATTATAGAGTGAATGTTTAAGGTGTATAGAAGGCATTTATTTCATTTTTAGAAATTTTAATTTTTCTCATTTTTCCATGAAAAGTGCCAATACCCCCCCCTTTGGGTTCTGGGTAATCTCACTCGACACGAATCAAACAAAAATGTTTCCATGGTGTTTATTGTTGTTCATTTTCATCAAATAAACAAAATAAAACCCAGAATAAGTCATTCAAGACAAGAAATGAGCATAAAAGATGCGTCATCGCAAGTGTTAATGTTAGTAAAAGAGCCCAAATTTCAAAAAATATCGCGAAAAACAATAATCTTCCATTATAGAGTGAATGTTTGAGGTGTATAGAAGGCATTTATTTCATTTTTAGAAATTTTAATTTTTCTCATTTTTCCATGAAAAGTGCCAATACCCCCCCCTTTGGGTTCTGGGTAATCTCACTCGACACGAATCAAACAAAAATGTTTCCATGGTGTTTATTGTTGTTCATTTTCATCAAATAAACAAAATAAAACCCAGAATAAGTCATTCAAGACAAGAAATGAGCATAAAAGATGCCTCATCGCAAGTGTTAATGTTAGTAAAAGAGCCCAAATTTCAAAAAATATTGCGAAAAACAACAATCTTCCATTATAGAGTGAATGTTTAAGGTGTATAGAAGGCATTTATTTCATTTTTAGAAATTTTAATTTTTCTCATTTTTCCATGAAAAGTGCCAATACCACCCCCTTTGGGTTTTGGGTGAAATTCTCACTCGACACGAATCAAACAAAAATGTTTCCATGGTGTTTATTGTTGTTCATTTTCATCAAATAAACAAAATAAAACCCAGAATAAGTCATTCAAGACAAGAAATGAGCATAAAAGATGCCTCATCGCAAGTGTTAATGTTAGTAAAAGAGCCAAAATTTCAAAAAATATCGCGAAAAACAACAATCTTCCATTATAGACTGAATGTTTAAGGTGTATAGAAGGCATTTATTTCATTTTTAGAAATTTTAATTTTTCTCATTTTTCCATGAAAAGTGCCAATACCCCCCCTTTGGGTTCTGGGTGAAATTCTCACTCGACACAAATCAAACAAAAATGTTTCCATGGTGTTTATTGTTGTTCATTTTCATCAAATAAACAAAATAAAACCCAGAATAAGTCATTCAAGACAAGAAATGAGCATAAAAGATGCCTCATCGCAAGTGTTAATGTTAGTAAAAGAGCCCAAATTTCAAAAAATATTGCGAAAAACAACAATCTTCCATTCCATGTGAATGTTTGAGGTGTATAGAAGGCATTTATTTCATTTTAGAAATTTTAATTTTTCTCATTTTTCCATGAAAAGTGCCAATACCCCCCCCTTTGGGTTCTGGGTAATCTCACTCGACACGAATCAAACAAAAATGTTTCCATGGTGTTTATTGTTGTTCATTTTCATCAAATAAACAAAATAAAACCCAGAATAAGTCATTCAAGACAAGAAATGAGCATAAAAGATGCCTCATCGCAAGTGTTAATGTTAGTAAAAGAGCCCAAATTTCAAAAAATATCGCGAAAAACAACAATCTTCCATTATAGAGTGAATGTTTAAGGTGTATAGAAGGCATTTATTTCATTTTTAGAAATTTTAATTTTTCTCATTTTTCCATGAAAAGTGCCAATACCCCCCCCCCCTTTGGGTTCTGGGTGAAATTCTCACTCGACACGAATCAAACAAAAATGTTTCCATGGTGTTTATTGTTGTTCATTTTCATCAAATAAACAAAATAAAACCCAGAATAAGTCATTCAAGAAAAGAAATGAGCATAAAAGATGCGTCATCGCAAGTGTTAATGTTAGTAAAAGAGCCCAAATTTCAAAAAATATCGCGAAAAACAACAATCTTCCATTATAGAGTGAATGTTTGAGGTGTATAGAAGGCATTTATTTCATTTTTAGAAATTTTAATTTTTCTCATTTTTCCATGAAAAGTGCCCCCTTTGGGTTCTAGGTGAAATTCTCACTCGACACAAATCAAACAAAAATGTTTCCATGGTGTTTATTGTTGTTCATTTTCATCAAATAAACAAAATAAAACCCAGAATAAGTCATTCAAGACAAGAAATGAGCATAAAAGATGCGTCATCGCAAGTGTTAATGTTAGTAAAAGAGCCCAAATTTCAAAAAATATTGCGAAAAACAACAATCTTCCATTATAGAGTGAATGTTTGAGGTGTATAGAAGGCATTTATTTCATTTTTAGAAATTTTAATTTTTCTCATTTTTCCATGAAAAGTGCCAATACCCCCCCCCTTTGGGTTCTAGGTGAAATTCTCACTCGACACAAATCAAACAAAAATGTTTCCATGGTGTTTATTGTTGTTCATTTTCATCAAATAAACAAAATAAAACCCAGAATAAGTCATTCAAGACAAGAAATGAGCATAAAAGATGCGTCATCGCAAGTGTTAATGTTAGTAAAAGAGCCCAAATTTCAAAAAATATTGCGAAAAACAACAATCTTCCATTATAGAGTGAATGTTTGAGGTGTATAGAAGGCATTTATTTCAATTTTAGAAATTTTAATTTTTCTCATTTTTCCATGAAAAGTGCCAATACCCCCCCCTTTGGGTTCTGGGTGAAATTCTCACTCGACACGAATCAAACAAAAATGTTTCCATGGTGTTTATTGTTGTTCATTTTCATCAAATAAACAAAATTTAACCCAGAATAAGTCATTCAAGACAAGAAATGAGCATAAAAGATGCGTCATCGCAAGTGTTTATGTTAGTAAAAGAGCCCAAATTTCAAAAAATATCGCGAAAAACAACAATCTTCCATTATAGAGTGAATGTTTGAGGTGTATAGAAGGCATTTATTTCATTTTTAGAAATTTTAATTTTTCTCATTTTTCCATGAAAAGTGCCAACACCATAAAGTGCCCCTTTGGGTTCTGGGTGAAAATCTCACTCGACACGAATCAAACAAAAATGTTTCCATGGTGTTTATTGTTGTTCATTTTCATCAAATAAACAAAATTAAACCCAGAATAAGTCATTCAAGACAAGAAATGAGCATAAAAGATGCGTTATCGCAAGTGGTTATGTTAGTAAAAGAGCCCAAATTTCAAAAAATATCGCGAAAAACAACAATCTTCCATTATAGAGTGAATGTTTAAGGTGTATAGAAGGCATTTATTTCATTTTTAAAAATTTTAATTTTTCTCATTTTTCCATGAAAAGTGCCAATACCCCCCCCTTTGGGTTCTGGGTGAAATTCTCACTCGACACAAATCAAACAAAAATGTTTCCATGGTGTTTATTGTTGTTCATTTTCATCAAATAAACAAAATAAAACCAAGGTTAGTCATTCAAGACAAGAAATGAGCATAAAAGATGCGTCATCGCAAGTGTTAATGTTAGTAAAAGAGCCCAAATTTCAAAAAATATCGCGAAAAACAACAATCTTCCATTATAGAGTGAATGTTTAAGGTGTATAGAAGGCATTTATTTCATTTTTAGAAATTTTAATTTTTCTCATTTTTCCATGAAAAGTGCCAATAACCCCCCCTTTGGGTTCTTGGTGAAATTCTCACTCGACACAAATCAAACAAAAATGTTTCCATGGTGTTTATTGTTGTTCATTTTCATCAAATAAACAAAATAAAACCCAGAATAAGTCATTCAAGACAAGAAATGAGCATAAAAGATGCCTCATCGCAAGTGTTAATGTTAGTAAAAGAGCCCAAATTTCAAAAAATATTGCGAAAAACAACAATCTTCCATTATAGAGTGAATGTTTAAGGTGTATAGAAGGCATTTATTTCATTTTTAGAAATTTTAATTTTTCTCATTTCTCCATGAAAAGTGCCAATACCCCCCCCCTTTGGGTTCTGGGTAATCTCACTCGACACGAATCAAACAAAAATGTTTCCATGGGGTTTATTGTTGTTCATTTTCATCAAATAAACAAAATAAAACCCAGAATAAGTCATTCAAGACAAGAAATGAGCATAAAAGATGCCTCATCGCAAGTGTTAATGTTAGTAAAAGAGCCCAAATTTCAAAAAATATCGCGAAAAACAACAATCTTCCATTATAGAGTGAATGTTTGAGGTGTATAGAAGGCATTTATTTCATTTTTAGAAATTTTAATTTATCTAATTTTTCCATGAAAAGTGCCAATACCCCCCCCCTTTGGGTTCTGGGTGAAAATCTCACTCGACACGAATCAAACAAAAATGTTTCCATGGTGTTTATTGTTGTTCATTTTCATCAAATAAACAAAATTAAACCCAGAATAAGTCATTCTAGACAAGAAATGAGCATAAAAGATGCCTCATCGCAAGTGTTAATGTTAGTAAAAGAGCCCAAATTTCAAAAAATATCGCGAAAAACAACAATCTTCCATTATAGAGTGAATGTTTAAGGTGTATAGAAGGCATTTATTTCATTTTAAGAAATTTTAATTTTTCTCATTTTTCCATGAAAAGTGCCAATAACCCCCCCCTTTGGGTTCTGGGTGAAATTCTCACTCGACACATATCAAACAAAAATGTTTCCATGGTGTTTATTGTTGTTCATTTTCATCAAATAAACAAAATAAAACCCAGAATAAGTCATTCAAGACAAGAAATGAGCATAAAAGATGCCTCATCGCAAGTGTTAATGTTAGTAAAAGAGCCCAAATTTCAAAAAATATTGCGAAAAACAACAATCTTCCATTATAGAGTGAATGTTTAAGGTGTATAGAAGGCATTTATTTCATTTTTAGAAATTTTAATTTTTCTCATTTTTCCATGAAAAGTGCCAATACCCCCCCCTTTGGGTTCTGGGTAATCTCACTCGACACGAATCAAACAAAAATGTTTCCATGGTGTTTATTGTTGTTCATTTTCATCAAATAAACAAAATAAAACCCAGAATAAGTCATTCAAGACAAGAAATGAGCATAAAAGATGCGTCATCGCAAGTGTTAATGTTAGTAAAAGAGCCCAAATTTCAAAAAATATCGCGAAAAACAATAATCTTCCATTATAGAGTGAATGTTTGAGGTGTATAGAAGGCATTTATTTCATTTTTAGAAATTTTAATTTTTCTCATTTTTCCATGAAAAGTGCCAATACCCCCCCCTTTGGGTTCTGGGTAATCTCACTCGACACGAATCAAACAAAAATGTTTCCATGGTGTTTATTGTTGTTCATTTTCATCAAATAAACAAAATAAAACCCAGAATAAGTCATTCAAGACAAGAAATGAGCATAAAAGATGCCTCATCGCAAGTGTTAATGTTAGTAAAAGAGCCCAAATTTCAAAAAATATTGCGAAAAACAACAATCTTCCATTATAGAGTGAATGTTTAAGGTGTATAGAAGGCATTTATTTCATTTTTAGAAATTTTAATTTTTCTCATTATTCCATGAAAAGTGCCAATACCACCCCCTTTGGGTTTTGGGTGAAATTCTCACTCGACACGAATCAAACAAAAATGTTTCCATGGTGTTTATTGTTGTTCATTTTCATCAAATAAACAAAATAAAACCCAGAATAAGTCATTCAAGACAAGAAATGAGCATAAAAGATGCCTCATCGCAAGTGTTAATGTTAGTAAAAGAGCCAAAATTTCAAAAAATATCGCGAAAAACAACAATCTTCCATTATAGACTGAATGTTTAAGGTGTATAGAAGGCATTTATTTCATTTTTAGAAATTTTAATTTTTCTCATTTTTCCATGAAAAGTGCCAATACCCCCCCCTTTGGGTTCTGGGTGAAATTCTCACTCGACACAAATCAAACAAAAATGTTTCCATGGTGTTTATTGTTGTTCATTTTCATCAAATAAACAAAATAAAACCCAGAATAAGTCATTCAAGACAAGAAATGAGCATAAAAGATGCCTCATCGCAAGTGTTAATGTTAGTAAAAGAGCCCAAATTTCAAAAAATATTGCGAAAAACAACAATCTTCCATTCCATGTGAATGTTTGAGGTGTATAGAAGGCATTTATTTCATTTTTAGAAATTTTAATTTTTCTCATTTTTCCATGAAAAGTGCCAATACCCCCCCCTTTGGGTTCTGGGTAATCTCACTCGACACGAATCAAACAAAAATGTTTCCATGGTGTTTATTGTTGTTCATTTTCATCAAATAAACAAAATAAAACCCAGAATAAGTCATTCAAGACAAGAAATGAGCATAAAAGATGCCTCATCGCAAGTGTTAATGTTAGTAAAAGAGCCCAAATTTCAAAAAATATCGCGAAAAACAACAATCTTCCATTATAGAGTGAATGTTTAAGGTGTATAGAAGGCATTTATTTCATTTTTAGAAATTTTAATTTTTCTCATTTTTCCATGAAAAGTGCCAATACCCCCCCCCCCCCTTTGGGTTCTGGGTGAAATTCTCACTCGACACGAATCAAACAAAAATGTTTCCATGGTGTTTATTGTTGTTCATTTTCATCAAATAAACAAAATAAAACCCAGAATAAGTCATTCAAGAAAAGAAATGAGCATAAAAGATGCGTCATCGCAAGTGTTAATGTTAGTAAAAGAGCCCAAATTTCAAAAAATATCGCGAAAAACAACAATCTTCCATTATAGAGTGAATGTTTGAGGTGTATAGAAGGCATTTATTTCATTTTTAGAAATTTTAATTTTTCTCATTTTTCCATGAAAAGTGCCCCCTTTGGGTTCTAGGTGAAATTCTCACTCGACACAAATCAAACAAAAATGTTTCCATGGTGTTTATTGTTGTTCATTTTCATCAAATAAACAAAATAAAACCCAGAATAAGTCATTCAAGACAAGAAATGAGCATAAAAGATGCGTCATCGCAAGTGTTAATGTTAGTAAAAGAGCCCAAATTTCAAAAAATATTGCGAAAAACAACAATCTTCCATTATAGAGTGAATGTTTGAGGTGTATAGAAGGCATTTATTTCATTTTTAGAAATTTTAATTTTTCTCATTTTTCCATGAAAAGTGCCAATACCCCCCCCCCTTTGGGTTCTAGGTGAAATTCTCACTCGACACAAATCAAACAAAAATGTTTCCATGGTGTTTATTGTTGTTCATTTTCATCAAATAAACAAAATAAAACCCAGAATAAGTCATTCAAGACAAGAAATGAGCATAAAAGATGCGTCATCGCAAGTGTTAATGTTAGTAAAAGAGCCCAAATTTCAAAAAATATTGCGAAAAAACAACAATCTTCCATTATAGAGTGAATGTTTGAGGTGTATAGAAGGCATTTATTTCATTTTTAGAAATTTTAATTTTTCTCATTTTTCCATGAAAAGTGCCAATACCCCCCCCTTTGGGTTCTAGGTGAAATTCTCACTCGACACAAATCAAACAAAAATGTTTCCATGGTGTTTATTGTTGTTCATTTTCTTCAAATAAACAAAATAAAACCCAGAATAAGTCATTCAAGACAAGAAATGAGCATAAAAGATGCGTCATCGCAAGTGTTAATGTTAGTAAAAGAGCCCAAATTTCAAAAAATATTGCGAAAAACAACAATCTTCCATTATAGAGTGAATGTTTGAGGTGTATAGAAGGCATTTATTTCATTTTTAGAAATTTTAATTTTTCTCATTTTTCCATGAAAAGTGCCAATACCCCCCCCTTTGGGTTCTAGGTGAAATTCTCACTCGACACAAATCAAACAAAAATGTTTCCATGGTGTTTATTGTTGTTCATTTTCATCAAATAAACAAAATAAAACCCAGAATAAGTCATTCAAGACAAGAAATGAGCATAAAAGATGCGTCATCGCAAGTGTTAATGTTAGTAAAAGAGCCCAAATTTCAAAAAATATTGCGAAAAACAACAATCTTCCATTATAGAGTGAATGTTTAAGGTGTATAGAAGGCATTTATTTCATTTTTAGAAATTTTAATTTTTCTCATTTTTCCATGAAAAGTGCCAATACCCCCCCCTTTGGGTTCTGGGTGAAAATCTCACTCGACACGAATCAAACAAAAATGTTTCCATGGTGTTTATTGTTGTTCATTTTCATCAAATAAACAAAATAAAACCAGAATAAGTCATTCAAGACAAGAAAAGAGCATAAAAGATGCGTCATCGCAAGTGTTAATGTTAGTAAAAGAGCCCAAATTTCAAAAAATATTGCGAAAAACAACAATCTTCCATTATAGAGTGAATGTTTAAGGTGTATAGAAGGCATTTATTTCATTTTTAGAAATTTTAATTTTTCTCATTTTCCATGAAAAGTGCCAATACCAATAAAGTGCCTTTGGGTTCTGGGTGAAATTCTCACTCGACACGAATCAAACAAAAATGTTTCCATGGTGTTTATTGTTGTTCATTTTCATCAAATAAACAAAATAAAACCCAGAATAAGTCATTCAAGACAAGAAATGAGCATAAAAGATGCGTCATCGTAAGTGTTAATGTTAGTAAAAGAGCCCAAATTTCAAAAAATATTGCGAAAAACAACAATCTTCCATTATAGAGTGAATGTTTAAGGTGTATAGAAGGCATTTATTTCATTTTTAGAAATTTTAATTTTTCTCATTTTTCCATGAAAAGTGCCAATACCCCCCCCTTTGGGTTCTGGGTGAAATTCTCACTCGACACAAATCAAACAAAAATGTTTCCATGGTGTTTATTGTTGTTCATTTTCATTAAATAAACAAAATAAAACCCAGAATAAGTCATTCAAAACAAGAAATGAGCATAAAAGGTGCCTCATCGAAAGTGTTAATGTTAGTAAAAGAGCCCAAATTTCAAAAAATATTGCGAAAAACAACAATCTTCCATTATAGAGTGAATGTTTAAGGTGTATAGAAGGCATTTATTTCATTTTTAGAAATTTTAATTTTTCTCATTTTTCCATGAAAAGTGCCAATACCCCCCCCTTTGGGTTCTGGGTGAAATTCTCACTCGACACGAATCAAACAAAAATGTTTCCATGGTGTTTATTGTTGTTCATTTTCATCAAATAAACAAAATTTAACCCAGAATAAGTCATTCAAGACAAGAAATGAGCATAAAAGATGCGTCATCGCAAGTGGTTATGTTAGTAAAAGAGCCCAAATTTCAAAAAATATCGCGAAAAACAACAATCTTCCATTATAGAGTGAATGTTTGAGGTGTATAGAAGGCATTTATTTCATTTTTAGAAATTTTAATTTTTCTCATTTTTCCATGAAAAGTGCCAATACCCCCCCCCTTTGGGTTCTGGGTGAAATTCTCACTCGACACGAATCAAACAAAAATGTTTCCATGGTGTTTATTGTTGTTCATTTTCATCAAATAAACAAAATAAAACCCAGAATAAGTCATTCAAGACAAGAAATGAGCATAAAAGATGCCTCATCGCAAGTGTTAATGTTAGTAAAAGAGCCCAAATTTCAAAAAATATTGCGAAAAACAACAATCTTCCATTATAGAGTGAATGTTTGAGGTGTATAGAAGGCATTTATTTCATTTTTAGAAATTTTAATTTTTCTCATTTTTCCATGAAAAGTGCCAATACCATTAAGTGCCCCTTTGGGTTCTGGGTGAAAATCTCACTCGACACGAATCAAACAAAAATGTTTCCATGGTGTTTATTGTTGTTCATTTTCATCAAATAAACAAAATAAAACCCAGAATAAGTCATTCAAGACAAGAAATGAGCATAAAAGATGCGTCATCGCAAGTGTTAATGTTAGTAAAAGAGCCCAAATTTCAAAAAATATTGCGAAAAACAACAATCTTCCATTATAGAGTGAATTTTTAAGGTGTATAGAAGGCATTTATTTCATTTTTAGAAATTTTAATTTTTCTCATTTTTCCATGAAAAGTGCCAATACCCCCCCCTTTGGGTCCTGGGTGAAAATCTCACTCGACACGAATCAAACAAAAATGTTTCCATGGTGTTTATTGTTGTTCATTTTCATCAAATAAACAAAATAAAACCCAGAATAAGTCATTCAAGACAAGAAATGAGCATAAAAGATGCCTCATCGCAAGTGTTAATGTTAGTAAAAGAGCCCAAATTTCAAAAAATATCGCGAAAAACAACAATCTTCCATTATAGACTGAATGTTTAAGGTGTATAGAAGGCATTTATTTCATTTTTAGAAATTTTAATTTTTCTCATTTTTCCATGAAAAGTGCCAATACCCCCCCCTTTGGGTTCTGGGTGAAAATCTCACTCGACACGAATCAAACAAAAATGTTTCCATGGTGTTTATTGTTGTTCATTTTCATCAAATAAACAAAATAAAACCCAGAATAAGTCATTCAAGACAAGAAATGAGCATAAAAGATGCCTCATCGCAAGTGTTAATGTTAGTAAAAGAGCCCAAATTTCAAAAAATATTGCGAAAAACAACAATCTTCCATTATAGAGTGAATGTTTAAGGAGTATAGAAGGCATTTATTTCATTTTTAGAAATTTTAATTTTTCTCATTTTTCCATGAAAAGTGCCAATACCATAAAGTGCCCCTTTGGGTTCTGGGTGAAAATCTCACTCGACACGAATCAAACAAAAATGTTTCCATGGTGTTTATTGTTGTTCATTTTCATCAAATAAACAAAATTAAACCCAGAATAAGTCATTCAAGACAAGAAATGAGCATAAAAGATGCGTCATCGCAAGTGTTAATGTTAGTAAAAGAGCCCAAATTTCAAAAAATATTGCGAAAAACAACAATCTTCCATTATAGAGTGAATGTTTAAGGTGTATAGAAGGCATTTATTTCATTTTTAGAAATTTTAATTTTTCTCATTTTTCCATGAAAAGTGCCAATACCCCCCCCTTTGGGTCCTGGGTGAAAATCTCACTCGACACGAATCAAACAAAAATGTTTCCATGGTGTTTATTGTTGTTCATTTTCATCAAATAAACAAAAAAAAACCCAGAATAAGTCATTCAAGACAAGAAATGAGCATAAAAGATGCCTCATCGCAAGTGTTAATGTTAGTAAAAGAGCCCAAATTTCAAAAAATATTGCGAAAAACAACAATCTTCCATTATAGAGTGAATGTTTAAGGTGTATAGAAGGCATTTATTTCATTTTTAGAAATTTTAATTTTTCTCATTTTTCCATGAAAAGTGCCAATACCCCCCCCTTTGGGTTCTGGGTGAAAATCTCACTCGACACAAATCAAACAAAAATGTTTCCATGGTGCTTATTGTTGTTCATTTTCATCAAATAAACAAAATAAAACCCAGAATAAGTCATTCAAGACAAGAAATGAGCATAAAAGATGCCTCATCGCAAGTGTTAATGTTAGTAAAAGAGCCCAAATTTCAAAAAATATTGCGAAAAAAAACAATCTTCCATTATAGAGTGAATGTTTAAGGTGTATAGAAGGCATTTATTTCATTTTTAGAAATTTTAATTTTTCTCATTTTTCCATGAAAAGTGCCAATACCCCCCCCTTTGGGTTCTGGGTGAAAATCTCACTCGACACGAATCAAACAAAAATGTTTCCATGGTGTTTATTGTTGTTCATTTTCATCAAATAAACAAAATAAAACCCAGAATAAGTCATTCAAGACAAGAAATGAGCAAAAAAGATGCGTCATCGCAAGTGTTAATGTTAGTAAAAGAGCCCAAATTTCAAAAAATATTGCGAAAAACAACAATCTTCCATTATAGAGTGAATGTTTGAGGTGTATAGAAGGCATTTATTTCATTTTTAGGAATTTTAATTTTTCTCATTTTTCCATGAAATGTGCCAATACCCCCCCTTTGGGTTCTGGGTGAAATTCTCACTCGACACAAATCAAACAAAAATGTTTCCATGGTGTTTATTGTTGTTCATTTTCATCAAATAAACAAAATTTAACCCAGAATAAGTCATTCAAGACAAGAAATGAGCATAAAAGATGCGTCATCGCAAGTGTTTATGTTAGTAAAAGAGCCCAAATTTCAAAAAATATCGCGAAAAACAACAATCTTCCATTATAGAGTGAATGTTTGAGGTGTATAGAAGGCATTTATTTCATTTTTAGAAATTTTAATTTTTCTCATTTTTCCATGAAAAGTGCCAATACCATAAAGTGCCCCTTTGGGTTCTGGGTGAAAATCTCACTCGACACGAATCAAACAAAAATGTTTCCATGGTGTTTATTGTTGTTCATTTTCATCAAATAAACAAAATAAAACCCAGAATAAGTCATTCAAGACAAGAAATGAGCATAAAAGATGCCTCATCGCAAGTGTTAATGTTAGTAAAAGAACACAAATTTCAATAAATATCGCGAAAAACAACAATCTTCCATTATAGAGTGAATGTTTAAGGTGTATAGAAGGCATTTATTTCATTTTTAGAAATTTTAATTTTTCTCATTTTTCCATGAAAAGTGCCAATACCCCCCCCTTTGGGTTCTGGGTGAAATTCTCACTCGACACAAATCAAACAAAAATGTTTCCATGGTGTTTATTGTTGTTCATTTTCATCAAATAAACAAAATAAAACCAAGGTTAGTCATTCAAGACAAGAAATGAGCATAAAAGATGCGTCATCGCAAGTGTTAATGTTAGTAAAAGAGCCCAAATTTCAAAAAATATTGCGAAAAACAACAATCTTCCATTATAGAGTGAATGTTTAAGGTGTATAGAAGGCATTTATTTCATTTTTAGAAATTTTAATTTTTCTCATTTTTCCATGAAAAGTGCCAATACCCCCCCCTTTGGGTTCTGGGTGAAAATCTCACTCGACACAAATCAAACGAAAATGTTTCCATGGTGTGTATTGTTGTTCATTTTCATCAAATAAACAAAATAAAACCCAGAATAAGTCATTCAAGACAAGAAATGAGCAAAAAAGATGCCTCATCGCAAGTGTTAATGTTAGTAAAAGAGCCCAAATTTCAAAAAATATCGCGAAAAACAACAATCTTCCATTATAGAGTGAATGTTTAAGGTGTATAGAAGGCATTTATTTCATTTTTAGAAATTTTAATTTTTCTCATTTTTCCATGAAAAGTGCCAATAACCCCCCCTTTGGGTTCTTGGTGAAATTCTCACTCGACACAAATCAAACAAAAATGTTTCCATGGTGTTTATTGTTGTTCATTTTCATCAAATAAACAAAATAAAACCCAGAATAAGTCATTCAAGACAAGAAATGAGCATAAAAGATGCCTCATCGCAAGTGTTAATGTTAGTAAAAGAGCCCAAATTTCAAAAAATATTGCGAAAAACAACAATCTTCCATTATAGAGTGAATGTTTAAGGTGTATAGAAGGCATTTATTTCATTTTTAGAAATTTTAATTTTTCTCATTTCTCCATGAAAAGTGCCAATACCCCCCCCTTTGGGTTCTGGGTAATCTCACTCGACACGAATCAAACAAAAATGTTTCCATGGGGTTTATTGTTGTTCATTTTCATCAAATAAACAAAATAAAACCCAGAATAAGTCATTCAAGACAAGAAATGAGCATAAAAGATGCCTCATCGCAAGTGTTAATGTTAGTAAAAGAGCCCAAATTTCAAAAAATATCGCGAAAAACAACAATCTTCCATTATAGAGTGAATGTTTGAGGTGTATAGAAGGCATTTATTTCATTTTTAGAAATTTTAATTTATCTAATTTTTCCATGAAAAGTGCCAATACCCCCCCCTTTGGGTTCTGGGTGAAAATCTCACTCGACACGAATCAAACAAAAATGTTTCCATGGTGTTTATTGTTGTTCATTTTCATCAAATAAACAAAATTAAACCCAGAATAAGTCATTCTAGACAAGAAATGAGCATAAAAGATGCCTCATCGCAAGTGTTAATGTTAGTAAAAGAGCCCAAATTTCAAAAAATATCGCGAAAAACAACAATCTTCCATTATAGAGTGAATGTTTAAGGTGTATAGAAGGCATTTATTTCATTTTTAGAAATTTTAATTTTTCTCATTTTTCCATGAAAAGTGCCAATAACCCCCCCCTTTGGGTTCTGGGTGAAATTCTCACTCGACACATATCAAACAAAAATGTTTCCATGGTGTTTATTGTTGTTCATTTTCATCAAATAAACAAAATAAAACCCAGAATAAGTCATTCAAGACAAGAAATGAGCATAAAAGATGCCTCATCGCAAGTGTTAATGTTAGTAAAAGAGCCCAAATTTCAAAAAATATTGCGAAAAACAACAATCTTCCATTATAGAGTGAATGTTTAAGGTGTATAGAAGGCATTTATTTCATTTTTAGAAATTTTAATTTTTCTCATTTTTCCATGAAAAGTGCCAATACCCCCCCCTTTGGGTTCTGGGTAATCTCACTCGACACGAATCAAACAAAAATGTTTCCATGGTGTTTATTGTTGTTCATTTTCATCAAATAAACAAAATAAAACCCAGAATAAGTCATTCAAGACAAGAAATGAGCATAAAAGATGCCTCATCGCAAGTGTTAATGTTAGTAAAAGAGCCCAAATTTCAAAAAATATTGCGAAAAACAACAATCTTCCATTATAGAGTGAATGTTTAAGGTGTATAGAAGGCATTTATTTCATTTTTAGAAATTTTAATTTTTCTCATTTTTCCATGAAAAGTGCCAATACCACCCCCTTTGGGTTTTGGGTGAAATTCTCACTCGACACGAATCAAACAAAAATGTTTCCATGGTGTTTATTGTTGTTCATTTTCATCAAATAAACAAAATAAAACCAAGGTTAGTCATTCAAGACAAGAAATGAGCATAAAAGATGCGTCATCGCAAGTGTTAATGTTAGTAAAAGAGCCCAAATTTCAAAAAATATTGCGAAAAACAACAATCTTCCATTATAGAGTGAATGTTTAAGGTGTATAGAAGGCATTTATTTCATTTTTAGAAATTTTAATTTTTCTCATTTTTCCATGAAAAGTGCCAATACCCCCCCCCTTTGGGTTCTGGGTGAAAATCTCACTCGACACAAATCAAACGAAAATGTTTCCATGGTGTGTATTGTTGTTCATTTTCATCAAATAAACAAAATAAAACCCAGAATAAGTCATTCAAGACAAGAAATGAGCAAAAAAGATGCCTCATCGCAAGTGTTAATGTTAGTAAAAGAGCCCAAATTTCAAAAAATATCGCGAAAAACAACAATCTTCCATTATAGAGTGAATGTTTGAGGTGTATAGAAGGCATTTATTTCATTTTTAGAAATTTTAATTTATCTAATTTTTCCATGAAAAGTGCCAATACCCCCCCCTTTGGGTTCTGGGTGAAAATCTCACTCGACACGAATCAAACAAAAATGTTTCCATGGTGTTTATTGTTGTTCATTTTCATCAAATAAACAAAATTAAACCCAGAATAAGTCATTCTAGACAAGAAATGAGCATAAAAGATGCCTCATCGCAAGTGTTAATGTTAGTAAAAGAGCCCAAATTTCAAAAAATATCGCGAAAAAACAACAATCTTCCATTATAGAGTGAATGTTTAAGGTTTATAGAAGGCATTTATTTCATTTTTAGAAATTTTAATTTTTCTCATTTTTCCATGAAAAGTGCCAATAACCCCCCCCTTTGGGTTCTGGGTGAAATTCTCACTCGACACATATCAAACAAAAATGTTTCCATGGTGTTTATTGTTGTTCATTTTCATCAAATAAACAAAATAAAACCCAGAATAAGTCATTCAAGACAAGAAATGAGCATAAAAGATGCCTCATCGCAAGTGTTAATGTTAGTAAAAGAGCCCAAATTTCAAAAAATATTGCGAAAAACAACAATCTTCCATTATAGAGTGAATGTTTAAGGTGTATAGAAGGCATTTATTTCATTTTTAGAAATTTTAATTTTTCTCATTTTTCCATGAAAAGTGCCAATACCCCCCCCCTTTGGGTTCTGGGTAATCTCACTCGACACGAATCAAACAAAAATGTTTCCATGGTGTTTATTGTTGTTCATTTTCATCAAATAAACAAAATAAAACCCAGAATAAGTCATTCAAGACAAGAAATGAGCATAAAAGATGCCTCATCGCAAGTGTTAATGTTAGTAAAAGAGCCCAAATTTCAAAAAATATTGCGAAAAAAACAACAATCTTCCATTATAGAGTGAATGTTTAAGGTGTATAGAAGGCATTTATTTCATTTTTAGAAATTTTAATTTTTCTCATTTTTCCATGAAAAGTGCCAATACCACCCCCTTTGGGTTTTGGGTGAAATTCTCACTCGACACGAATCAAACAAAAATGTTTCCATGGTGTTTATTGTTGTTCATTTTCATCAAATAAACAAAATAAAACCCAGAATAAGTCATTCAAGACAAGAAATGAGCATAAAAGATGCCTCATCGCAAGTGTTAATGTTAGTAAAAGAGCCAAAATTTCAAAAAATATCGCGGAAAAAACAACAATCTTCCATTATAGACTGAATGTTTAAGGTGTATAGAAGGCATTTATTTCATTTTTAGAAATTTTAATTTTTCTCATTTTTCCATGAAAAGTGCCAATACCCCCCCCTTTGGGTTCTGGGTGAAATTCTCACTCGACACAAATCAAACAAAAATGTTTCCATGGTGTTTATTGTTGTTCATTTTCATCAAATAAACAAAATAAAACCCAGAATAAGTCATTCAAGACAAGAAATGAGCATAAAAGATGCCTCATCGCAAGTGTTAATGTTAGTAAAAGAGCCCAAATTTCAAAAAATATTGCGAAAAACAACAATCTTCCATTATAGAGTGAATGTTTAAGGTGTATAGAAGGCATTTATTTCATTTTTAGAAATTTTAAATTTTTCTCATTTTTCCATGAAAAGTGCCAATACCCCCCCCTTTGGGTTCTGGGTAATCTCACTCGACACGAATCAAACAAAAATGTTTCCATGGTGTTTATTGTTTGTTCATATTTCATCAAATAAACAAAATAAAACCCAGAATAAGTCATTCAAGACAAGAAATGAGCATAAAAGATGCCTCATCGCAAGTGTTAATGTTAGTAAAAGAGCCCAAATTTCAAAAAATATCGCGAAAAACAACAATCTTCCATTATAGAGTGAATGTTTAAGGTGTATAGAAGGCATTTATTTCATTTTTAGAAATTTTAATTTTTCTCATTTTTCCATGAAAAGTGCCAATACCCCCCCCTTTGGGTTCTGGGTGAAAATCTCACTCGACACGAATCAAACAAAAATGTTTCCATGGTGTTTATTGTTGTTCATTTTCATCAAATAAACAAAATAAAACCCAGAATAAGTCATTCAAGACAAGAAATGAGCATAAAAGATGCCTCATCGCAAGTGTTAATGTTAGTAAAAGAGCCCAAATTTCAAAAAATATCGCGAAAAACAACAATCTTCCATTATAGAGTGAATGTTTGAGGTGTATAGAAGGCATTTATTTCATTTTTAGAAATTTTAATTTTTCTCATTTTTCCATGAAAAGTGCCAATACCCCACCCTTTGGGTTCTGGGTGAAAATCTCACTCGACACGAATCAAACAAAAATGTTTCCATGGTGTTTATTGTTGTTCATTTTCATCAAATAAACAAAATAAAACCCAGAATAAGTCATTCAAGAAAAGAAATGAGCATAAAAGATGCGTCATCGCAAGTGTTAATGTTAGTAAAAGAGCCCAAATTTCAAAAAATATCGCGAAAAACAACAATCTTCCATTATAGAGTGAATGTTTGAGGTGTATAGAAGGCATTTATTTCATTTTTAGAAATTTTAATTTTTCTCATTTTTCCATGAAAAGTGCCAATACCCCACCCTTTGGGTTCTGGGTGAAAATCTCACTCGACACGAATCAAACAAAAATGTTTCCATGGTGTTTATTGTTGTTCATTTTCATCAAATAAACAAAATAAAACCCAGAATAAGTCATTCAAGACAAGAAATGAGCATAAAAGATGCGTCATCGCAAGTGTTAATGTTAGTAAAAGAGCCCAAATTTCAAAAAATATTGCGAAAAACAACAATCTTCCATTATAGAGTGAATGTTTGAGGTGTATAGAAGGCATTTGTTTCATTTTTAGAAATTTTAATTTTCTCATTTTTCCATGAAAAGTGCCAATACCCCCCCCTTTGGGTTCTAGGTTAAATTCTCACTCGACACAAATCAAACGAAAATGTTTCCATGGTGTTTATTGTTGTTCATTTTCATCAAATAAACAAAATAAAACCCAGAATAAGTCATTCAGGACAAGAAATGAACATAAAAGATGCGTCATCGCAAGTGTTAATGTTAGTAAAAGAGCCCAAATTTCAAAAAATATTGCGAAAAACAACAATCTTCCATTATAGAGTGAATGTTTGAGGTGTATAGAAGGCATTTGTTTCATTTTTAGAAATTTTAATTTTTCTCATTTTTCCATGAAAAGTGCCAATACCCCCCCCTTTCGGTTCTAGGTGAAATTCTCACTCGACACAAATCAAACAAAAATGTTTCCATGGTGTTTATTGTTGTTCATTTTCATCAAATAAACAAAATAAAACCCAGAATAAGTCATTCAAGAAAGGAAATGAGCATAAAAATGCCTCATCGCAAGTGTGAATGTTAGTAAAAGAGCCCAAATTTCAAAAAAATATTGCGAAAAACAACAATCTTCCATTATAGAGTGAATGTTTGAGGTGTATAGAAGGCATTTATTTCATTTTTAGAAATTTTAATTTTTCTCATTTTTCCATGAAAAGTGCCAATACCCCCCCCTTTGGGTTCTGGGTGAAATTCTCACTCGACACAAATCAAACAAAAATGTTTCCATGGTGTTTATTGTTGTTCATTTTCATCAAATAAACAAAATAAAACCCAGAATAAGTCATTCAAGACAAGAAATGAGCATAAAAGATGCGTCATCGCAAGTGTTAATGTTAGTAAAAGAGCCCAAATTTCAAAAAATATTGCGAAAAACAACAATCTTCCATTATAGAGTGAATGTTTAAGGTGTATAGAAGGCATTTATTTCATTTTTAGAAATTTTAATTTTTCTCATTTTTCCATGAAAAGTGCCAATACCCCCCCCTTTGGGTTCTGGGTGAAAATCTCACTCGACACGAATCAAACAAAAATGTTTCCATGGTGTTTATTGTTGTTCATTTTCATCAAATAAACAAAATAAAACCCAGAATAAGTCATTCAAGACAAGAAATGAGCATAAAAGATGCGTCATCGCAAGTGTTAATGTTAGTAAAAGAGCCCAAATTTCAAAAAATATTGCGAAAAACAACAATCTTCCATTATAGAGTGAATGTTTGAGGTGTATAGAAGGCATTTGTTTCATTTTTAGAAATTTTAATTTTTCTCATTTTTCCATGAAAAGTGCCAATACCCCCCCCTTTCGGTTCTAGGTGAAATTCTCACTCGACACAAATCAAACAAAAATGTTTCCATGGTGTTTATTGTTGTTCATTTTCATCAAATAAACAAAATAAAACCCAGAATAAGTCATTCAAGAAAGGAAATGAGCATAAAAATGCCTCATCGCAAGTGTTAATGTTAGTAAAAGAGCCCAAATTTCAAAAAATATCGTGAAAAACAACAATCTTCCATTATAGAGTGAATGTTTGAGGTGTATAGAAGGCATTTATTTCATTTTTAGAAATTTTAATTTTTCTCATTTTTCCATGAAAAGTGCCAATACCCCACCCTTTGGGTTCTGGGTGAAAATCTCACTCGACACGAATCAAACAAAAATGTTTCCATGGTGTTTATTGTTGTTCATTTTCATCAAATAAACAAAATAAAACCCAGAATAAGTCATTCAAGACAAGAAATGAGCATAAAAGATGCGTCATCGCAAGTGTTAATGTTAGTAAAAGAGCCCAAATTTCAAAAAATATTGCGAAAAACAACAATCTTCCATTATAGAGTGAATGTTTGAGGTGTATAGAAGGCATTTGTTTCATTTTTAGAAATTTTAATTTTTCTCATTTTTCCATGAAAAGTGCCAATACCCCCCCCTTTGGGTTCTAGGTGAAATTCTCCCTCGACACAAATCAAACAAAAATGTTTCCATGGTGTTTATTGTTGTTCATTTTCATCAAATAAACAAAATAAAACCCAGAATAAGTCATTCAAGAAAGGAAATGAGCATAAAAATGCCTCATCGCAAGTGTTAATGTTAGTAAAAGAGCCCAAATTTCAAAAAATATTGCGAAAAACAACAATCTTCCATTATAGAGTGAATGTTTGAGGTGTATAGAAGGCATTTATTTCATTTTTAGAAGTTTTAATTTTTCTCATTTTTCCATGAAAAGTGCCAATACCCCCCCCTTTGGGTTCTGGGTGAAAATCTCACTCGACACGAATCAAACAAAAATGTTTCCATGGTGTTTATTGTTGTTCATTTTCATCAAATAAACAAAATAAAACCCAGAATAAGTCATTCAAGACAAGAAATGAGCATAAAAGATGCGTCATCGCAAGTGTTAATGTTAGTAAAAGAGCCCAAATTTCAAAAAATATTGCGAAAAACAACAATCTTCCATTATAGAGTGAATGTTTGAGGTGTATAGAAGGCATTTATTTCATTTTTAGAAATTTTAATTTTTCTCATTTTTCCATGAAAAGTGCCAATACCCCCCCCTTTGGGTTCTGGGTGAAAATCTCACTCGACACGAATCAAACAAAAATGTTTCCATGGTGTTTATTGTTGTTCATTTTCATCAAATAAACAAAATAAAACCCAGAATAAGTCATTCAAGAAAGGAAATGAGCATAAAAGATGCGTCATCGCAAGTGTTAATGTTAGTAAAAGAGCCCAAATTTCAAAAAATATTGCGAAAAACAACAATCTTCCATTATAGAGTGAATGTTTAAGGTGTATAGAAGGCATTTATTTCATTTTTAGAAATTTTAATTTTTCTCATTTTTCCATGAAAAGTGCCAATACCCCCCCCTTTGGGTTCTGGGTAATCTCACTCGACACGAATCAAACAAAAATGTTTCCATGGTGTTTATTGTTGTTCATTTTCATCAAATAAACAAAATAAAACCCAGAATAAGTCATTCAAGACAAGAAATGAGCATAAAAGATGCCTCATCGCAAGTGTTAATGTTAGTAAAAGAGCCCAAATTTCAAAAAATATCGCGAAAAACAACAATCTTCCATTATAGAGTGAATGTTTAAGGTGTATAGAAGGCATTTATTTCATTTTTAGAAATTTTAATTTTTCTCATTTTTCCATGAAAAGTGCCAATACCCCCCCCTTTGGGTTCTGGGTGAAAATCTCACTCGACACGAATCAAACAAAAATGTTTCCATGGTGTTTATTGTTGTTCATTTTCATCAAATAAACAAAATAAAACCCAGAATAAGTCATTCAAGACAAGAAATGAGCATAAAAGATGCCTCATCGCAAGTGTTAATGTTAGTAAAAGAGCCCAAATTTCAAAAAATATCGCGAAAAACAACAATCTTCCATTATAGAGTGAATGTTTGAGGTGTATAGAAGGCATTTATTTCATTTTTAGAAATTTTAATTTTTCTCATTTTTCCATGAAAAGTGCCAATACCCCACCCTTTGGGTTCTGGGTGAAAATCTCACTCGACACGAATCAAACAAAAATGTTTCCATGGTGTTTATTGTTGTTCATTTTCATCAAATAAACAAAATAAAACCCAGAATAAGTCATTCAAGAAAAGAAATGAGCATAAAAGATGCGTCATCGCAAGTGTTAATGTTAGTAAAAGAGCCCAAATTTCAAAAAATATCGCGAAAAACAACAATCTTCCATTATAGAGTGAATGTTTGAGGTGTATAGAAGGCATTTATTTCATTTTTAGAAATTTTAATTTTTCTCATTTTTCCATGAAAAGTGCCAATACCCCACCCTTTGGGTTCTGGGTGAAATTCTCACTCGACACAAATCAAACAAAAATGTTTCCATGGTGTTTATTGTTGTTCATTTTCATCAAATAAACAAAATAAAACCCAGAATAAGTCATTCAAGAAAGGAAATGAGCATAAAAATGCCTCATCGCAAGTGTGAATGTTAGTAAAAGAGCCCAAATTTCAAAAAATATTGCGAAAAACAACAATCTTCCATTATAGAGTGAATGTTTGAGGTGTATAGAAGGCATTTATTTCATTTTTAGAAATTTTAATTTTTCTCATTTTTCCATGAAAAGTGCCAATACCCCCCCCTTTGGGTTCTGGGTGAAAATCTCACTCGACACGAATCAAACAAAAATGTTTCCATGGTGTTTATTGTTGTTCATTTTCATCAAATAAACAAAATAAAACCCAGAATAAGTCATTCAAGACAAGAAATGAGCATAAAAGATGCGTCATCGCAAGTGTTAATGTTAGTAAAAGAGCCCAAATTTCAAAAAATATTGCGAAAAACAACAATCTTCCATTATAGAGTGAATGTTTGAGGTGTATAGAAGGCATTTATTTCATTTTTAGAAATTTTAATTTTTCTCATTTTTCCATGAAAAGTGCCAATACCCCCCCCTTTGGGTTCTGGGTGAAAATCTCACTCGACACGAATCAAACAAAAATGTTTCCATGGTGTTTATTGTTGTTCATTTTCATCAAATAAACAAAATAAAACCCAGAATAAGTCATTCAAGAAAGGAAATGAGCATAAAAGATGCGTCATCGCAAGTGTTAATGTTAGTAAAAGAGCCCAAATTTCAAAAAATATTGCGAAAAACAACAATCTTCCATTATAGAGTGAATGTTTAAGGTGTATAGAAGGCATTTATTTCATTTTTAGAAATTTTAATTTTTCTCATTTTTCCATGAAAAGTGCCAATACCCCCCCCTTTGGGTTCTGGGTAATCTCACTCGACACGAATCAAACAAAAATGTTTCCATGGTGTTTATTGTTGTTCATTTTCATCAAATAAACAAAATAAAACCCAGAATAAGTCATTCAAGACAAGAAATGAGCATAAAAGATGCCTCATCGCAAGTGTTAATGTTAGTAAAAGAGCCCAAATTTCAAAAAATATCGCGAAAAACAACAATCTTCCATTATAGAGTGAATGTTTAAGGTGTATAGAAGGCATTTATTTCATTTTTAGAAATTTTAATTTTTCTCATTTTTCCATGAAAAGTGCCAATACCCCCCCCTTTGGGTTCTGGGTGAAAATCTCACTCGACACGAATCAAACAAAAATGTTTCCATGGTGTTTATTGTTGTTCATTTTCATCAAATAAACAAAATAAAACCCAGAATAAGTCATTCAAGACAAGAAATGAGCATAAAAGATGCCTCATCGCAAGTGTTAATGTTAGTAAAAGAGCCCAAATTTCAAAAAATATCGCGAAAAACAACAATCTTCCATTATAGAGTGAATGTTTGAGGTGTATAGAAGGCATTTATTTCATTTTTAGAAATTTTAATTTTTCTCATTTTTCCATGAAAAGTGCCAATACCCCACCCTTTGGGTTCTGGGTGAAAATCTCACTCGACACGAATCAAACAAAAATGTTTCCATGGTGTTTATTGTTGTTCATTTTCATCAAATAAACAAAATAAAACCCAGAATAAGTCATTCAAGAAAAGAAATGAGCATAAAAGATGCGTCATCGCAAGTGTTAATGTTAGTAAAAGAGCCCAAATTTCAAAAAATATCGCGAAAAACAACAATCTTCCATTATAGAGTGAATGTTTGAGGTGTATAGAAGGCATTTATTTCATTTTTAGAAATTTTAATTTTTCTCATTTTTCCATGAAAAGTGCCAATACCCCACCCTTTGGGTTCTGGGTGAAATTCTCACTCGACACGAATCAAACAAAAATGTTTCCATGGTGTTTATTGTTGTTCATTTTCATCAAATAAACAAAATAAAACCCAGAATAAGTCATTCAAGAAAGGAAATGAGCATAAAAATGCCTCATCGCAAGTGTGAATGTTAGTAAAAGAGCCCAAATTTCAAAAAATATTGCGAAAAACAACAATCTTCCATTATAGAGTGAATGTTTGAGGTGTATAGAAGGCATTTATTTCATTTTTAGAAATTTTAATTTTTCTCATTTTTCCATGAAAAGTGCCAATACCCCCCCCTTTGGGTTCTGGGTGAAATTCTCACTCGACACAAATCAAACAAAAATGTTTCCATGGTGTTTATTGTTGTTCATTTTCATCAAATAAACAAAATAAAACCCAGAATAAGTCATTCAAGACAAGAAATGAGCATAAAAGATGCGTCATCGCAAGTGTTAATGTTAGTAAAAGAGCCCAAATTTCAAAAAATATTGCGAAAAACAACAATCTTCCATTATAGAGTGAATGTTTGAGGTGTATAGAAGGCATTTGTTTCATTTTTTAAAATTTTAATTTTTCTCATTTTTCCATGAAAAGTGCCAATACCCCCCCCTTTCGGTTCTAGGTGAAATTCTCACTCGACACAAATCAAACAAAAATGTTTCCATGGTGTTTATTGTTGTTCATTTTCATCAAATAAACAAAATAAAACCCAGAATAAGTCATTCAAGAAAGGAAATGAGCATAAAAATGCCTCATCGCAAGTGTTAATGTTAGTAAAAGAGCCCAAATTTCAAAAAATATCGCGAAAAACAACAATCTTCCATTATAGAGTGAATGTTTGAGGTGTATAGAAGGCATTTATTTCATTTTTAGAAATTTTAATTTTTCTCATTTTTCCATGAAAAGTGCCAATACCCCACCCTTTGGGTTCTGGGTGAAAATCTCACTCGACACGAATCAAACAAAAATGTTTCCATGGTGTTTATTGTTGTTCATTTTCATCAAATAAACAAAATAAAACCCAGAATAAGTCATTCAAGACAAGAAATGAGCATAAAAGATGCGTCATCGCAAGTGTTAATGTTAGTAAAAGAGCCCAAATTTCAAAAAATATTGCGAAAAACAACAATCTTCCATTATAGAGTGAATGTTTAAGGTGTATAGAAGGCATTTATTTCATTTTTAGAAATTTTAATTTTTCTCATTTTTCCATGAAAAGTGCCAATACCCCCCCCTTTGGGTTCTGGGTGAAAATCTCACTCGACACGAATCAAACAAAAATGTTTCCATGGTGTTTATTGTTGTTCATTTTCATCAAATAAACAAAATAAAACCCAGAATAAGTCATTCAAGAAAGGAAATGAGCATAAAAATGCCTCATCGCAAGTGTGAATGTTAGTAAAAGAGCCCAAATTTCAAAAAAATATTGCGAAAAACAACAATCTTCCATTATAGAGTGAATGTTTGAGGTGTATAGAAGGCATTTATTTCATTTTTAGAAATTTTAATTTTTCTCATTTTTCCATGAAAAGTGCCAATACCCCCCCCTTTGGGTTCTGGGTGAAATTCTCACTCGACACAAATCAAACAAAAATGTTTCCATGGTGTTTATTGTTGTTCATTTTCATCAAATAAACAAAATAAAACCCAGAATAAGTCATTCAAGACAAGAAATGAGCATAAAAGATGCGTCATCGCAAGTGTTAATGTTAGTAAAAGAGCCCAAATTTCAAAAAATATTGCGAAAAACAACAATCTTCCATTATAGAGTGAATGTTTAAGGTGTATAGAAGGCATTTATTTCATTTTTAGAAATTTTAATTTTTCTCATTTTTCCATGAAAAGTGCCAATACCCCCCCCTTTGGGTTCTGGGTGAAAATCTCACTCGACACGAATCAAACAAAAATGTTTCCATGGTGTTTATTGTTGTTCATTTTCATCAAATAAACAAAATAAAACCCAGAATAAGTCATTCAAGACAAGAAATGAGCATAAAAGATGCGTCATCGCAAGTGTTAATGTTAGTAAAAGAGCCCAAATTTCAAAAAATATTGCGAAAAACAACAATCTTCCATTATAGAGTGAATGTTTGAGGTGTATAGAAGGCATTTGTTTCATTTTTAGAAATTTTAATTTTTCTCATTTTTCCATGAAAAGTGCCAATACCCCCCCCTTTCGGTTCTAGGTGAAATTCTCACTCGACACAAATCAAACAAAAATGTTTCCATGGTGTTTATTGTTGTTCATTTTCATCAAATAAACAAAATAAAACCCAGAATAAGTCATTCAAGAAAGGAAATGAGCATAAAAATGCCTCATCGCAAGTGTTAATGTTAGTAAAAGAGCCCAAATTTCAAAAAATATCGTGAAAAACAACAATCTTCCATTATAGAGTGAATGTTTGAGGTGTATAGAAGGCATTTATTTCATTTTTAGAAATTTTAATTTTTCTCATTTTTCCATGAAAAGTGCCAATACCCCACCCTTTGGGTTCTGGGTGAAAATCTCACTCGACACGAATCAAACAAAAATGTTTCCATGGTGTTTATTGTTGTTCATTTTCATCAAATAAACAAAATAAAACCCAGAATAAGTCATTCAAGACAAGAAATGAGCATAAAAGATGCGTCATCGCAAGTGTTAATGTTAGTAAAAGAGCCCAATTTCAAAAAATATTGCGAAAAACAACAATCTTCCATTATAGAGTGAATGTTTGAGGTGTATAGAAGGCATTTGTTTCATTTTTAGAAATTTTAATTTTTCTCATTTTTCCATGAAAAGTGCCAATACCCCCCCCCTTTCGGTTCTAGGTGAAATTCTCCCTCGACACAAATCAAACAAAAATGTTTCCATGGTGTTTATTGTTGTTCATTTTCATCAAATAAACAAAATAAAACCCAGAATAAGTCATTCAAGAAAGGAAATGAGCATAAAAATCCCTCATCGCAAGTGTTAATGTTAGTAAAAGAGCCCAAATTTCAAAAAATATTGCGAAAAACAACAATCTTCCATTATAGAGTGAATGTTTGAGGTGTATAGAAGGCATTTATTTCATTTTTAGAAGTTTTAATTTTTCTCATTTTTCCATGAAAAGTGCCAATACCCCCCCCTTTGGGTTCTGGGTGAAAATCTCACTCGACACGAATCAAACAAAAATGTTTCCATGGTGTTTATTGTTGTTCATTTTCATCAAATAAACAAAATAAAACCCAGAATAAGTCATTCAAGACAAGAAATGAGCATAAAAGATGCGTCATCGCAAGTGTTAATGTTAGTAAAAGAGCCCAAATTTCAAAAAATATTGCGAAAAACAACAATCTTCCATTATAGAGTGAATGTTTAAGGTGTATAGAAGGCATTTATTTCATTTTTAGAAATTTTAATTTTTCTCATTTTTCCATGAAAAGTGCCAATACCCCCCCCTTTGGGTTCTGGGTGAAAATCTCACTCGACACGAATCAAACAAAAATGTTTCCATGGTGTTTATTGTTGTTCATTTTCATCAAATAAACAAAATAAAACCCAGAATAAGTCATTCAAGAAAGGAAATGAGCATAAAAATGCCTCATCGCAAGTGTGAATGTTAGTAAAAGAGCCCAAATTTCAAAAAAATATTGCGAAAAACAACAATCTTCCATTATAGAGTGAATGTTTGAGGTGTATAGAAGGCATTTATTTCATTTTTAGAAATTTTAATTTTTCTCATTTTTCCATGAAAAGTGCCAATACCCCCCCCTTTGGGTTCTGGGTGAAATTCTCACTCGACACAAATCAAACAAAAATGTTTCCATGGTGTTTATTGTTGTTCATTTTCATCAAATAAACAAAATAAAACCCAGAATAAGTCATTCAAGACAAGAAATGAGCATAAAAGATGCGTCATCGCAAGTGTTAATGTTAGTAAAAGAGCCCAAATTTCAAAAAATATTGCGAAAAACAACAATCTTCCATTATAGAGTGAATGTTTAAGGTGTATAGAAGGCATTTATTTCATTTTTAGAAATTTTAATTTTTCTCATTTTTCCATGAAAAGTGCCAATACCCCCCCCTTTGGGTTCTGGGTGAAAATCTCACTCGACACGAATCAAACAAAAATGTTTCCATGGTGTTTATTGTTGTTCATTTTCATCAAATAAACAAAATAAAACCCAGAATAAGTCATTCAAGACAAGAAATGAGCATAAAAGATGCGTCATCGCAAGTGTTAATGTTAGTAAAAGAGCCCAAATTTCAAAAAATATTGCGAAAAACAACAATCTTCCATTATAGAGTGAATGTTTGAGGTGTATAGAAGGCATTTGTTTCATTTTTAGAAATTTTAATTTTTCTCATTTTTCCATGAAAAGTGCCAATACCCCCCCCTTTCGGTTCTAGGTGAAATTCTCACTCGACACAAATCAAACAAAAATGTTTCCATGGTGTTTATTGTTGTTCATTTTCATCAAATAAACAAAATAAAACCCAGAATAAGTCATTCAAGAAAGGAAATGAGCATAAAAATGCCTCATCGCAAGTGTTAATGTTAGTAAAAGAGCCCAAATTTCAAAAAATATCGTGAAAAACAACAATCTTCCATTATAGAGTGAATGTTTGAGGTGTATAGAAGGCATTTATTTCATTTTTAGAAATTTTAATTTTTCTCATTTTTCCATGAAAAGTGCCAATACCCCACCCTTTGGGTTCTGGGTGAAAATCTCACTCGACACGAATCAAACAAAAATGTTTCCATGGTGTTTATTGTTGTTCATTTTCATCAAATAAACAAAATAAAACCCAGAATAAGTCATTCAAGACAAGAAATGAGCATAAAAGATGCGTCATCGCAAGTGTTAATGTTAGTAAAAGAGCCCAAATTTCAAAAAATATTGCGAAAAACAACAATCTTCCATTATAGAGTGAATGTTTGAGGTGTATAGAAGGCATTTGTTTCATTTTTAGAAATTTTAATTTTTCTCATTTTTCCATGAAAAGTGCCAATACCCCCCCCTTTCGGTTCTAGGTGAAATTCTCCCTCGACACAAATCAAACAAAAATGTTTCCATGGTGTTTATTGTTGTTCATTTTCATCAAATAAACAAAATAAAACCCAGAATAAGTCATTCAAGAAAGGAAATGAGCATAAAAATGCCTCATCGCAAGTGTTAATGTTAGTAAAAGAGCCCAAATTTCAAAAAATATTGCGAAAAACAACAATCTTCCATTATAGAGTGAATGTTTGAGGTGTATAGAAGGCATTTATTTCATTTTTAGAAGTTTTAATTTTTCTCATTTTTCCATGAAAAGTGCCAATACCCCCCCCTTTGGGTTCTGGGTGAAAATCTCACTCGACACGAATCAAACAAAAATGTTTCCATGGTGTTTATTGTTGTTCATTTTCATCAAATAAACAAAATAAAACCCAGAATAAGTCATTCAAGACAAGAAATGAGCATAAAAGATGCGTCATCGCAAGTGTTAATGTTAGTAAAAGAGCCCAAATTTCAAAAAATATTGCGAAAAACAACAATCTTCCATTATAGAGTGATTGTTTGAGGTGTATAGAAGGCATTTATTTCATTTTTAGAAATTTTAATTTTTCTCATTTTTCCATGAAAAGTGCCAATACCCCCCCCTTTGGGTTCTGGGTGAAAATCTCACTCGACACGAATCAAACAAAAATGTTTCCATGGTGTTTATTGTTGTTCATTTTCATCAAATAAACAAAATAAAACCCAGAATAAGTCATTCAAGAAAGGAAATGAGCATAAAAGATGCGTCATCGCAAGTGTTAATGTTAGTAAAAGAGCCCAAATTTCAAAAAATATTGCGAAAAACAACAATCTTCCATTATAGAGTGAATGTTTAAGGTGTATAGAAGGCATTTATTTCATTTTTAGAAATTTTAATTTTTCTCATTTTTCCATGAAAAGTGCCAATACCCCCCCCTTTGGGTTCTGGGTAATCTCACTCGACACGAATCAAACAAAAATGTTTCCATGGTGTTTATTGTTGTTCATTTTCATCAAATAAACAAAATAAAACCCAGAATAAGTCATTCAAGACAAGAAATGAGCATAAAAGATGCCTCATCGCAAGTGTTAATGTTAGTAAAAGAGCCCAAATTTCAAAAAATATCGCGAAAAACAACAATCTTCCATTATAGAGTGAATGTTTAAGGTGTATAGAAGGCATTTATTTCATTTTTAGAAATTTTAATTTTTCTCATTTTTCCATGAAAAGTGCCAATACCCCCCCCTTTGGGTTCTGGGTGAAAATCTCACTCGACACGAATCAAACAAAAATGTTTCCATGGTGTTTATTGTTGTTCATTTTCATCAAATAAACAAAATAAAACCCAGAATAAGTCATTCAAGACAAGAAATGAGCATAAAAGATGCCTCATCGCAAGTGTTAATGTTAGTAAAAGAGCCCAAATTTCAAAAAATATCGCGAAAAACAACAATCTTCCATTATAGAGTGAATGTTTGAGGTGTATAGAAGGCATTTATTTCATTTTTAGAAATTTTAATTTTTCTCATTTTTCCATGAAAAGTGCCAATACCCCACCCTTTGGGTTCTGGGTGAAAATCTCACTCGACACGAATCAAACAAAAATGTTTCCATGGTGTTTATTGTTGTTCATTTTCATCAAATAAACAAAATAAAACCCAGAATAAGTCATTCAAGAAAAGAAATGAGCATAAAAGATGCGTCATCGCAAGTGTTAATGTTAGTAAAAGAGCCCAAATTTCAAAAAATATCGCGAAAAACAACAATCTTCCATTATATAGTGAATGTTTGAGGTGTATAGAAGGCATTTATTTCATTTTTAGAAATTTTAATTTTTCTCATTTTTCCATGAAAAGTGCCAATACCCCACCCTTTGGGTTCTGGGTGAAATTCTCACTCGACACAAATCAAACAAAAATGTTTCCATGGTGTTTATTGTTGTTCATTTTCATCAAATAAACAAAATAAAACCCAGAATAAGTCATTCAAGAAAGGAAATGAGCATAAAAATGCCTCATCGCAAGTGTGAATGTTAGTAAAAGAGCCCAAATTTCAAAAAATATTGCGAAAAACAACAATCTTCCATTATAGAGTGAATGTTTGAGGTGTATAGAAGGCATTTATTTCATTTTTAGAAATTTTAATTTTTCTCATTTTTCCATGAAAAGTGCCAATACCCCCCCCTTTGGGTTCTGGGTGAAAATCTCACTCGACACGAATCAAACAAAAATGTTTCCATGGTGTTTATTGTTGTTCATTTTCATCAAATAAACAAAATAAAACCCAGAATAAGTCATTCAAGACAAGAAATGAGCATAAAAGATGCGTCATCGCAAGTGTTAATGTTAGTAAAAGAGCCCAAATTTCAAAAAATATTGCGAAAAACAACAATCTTCCATTATAGAGTGATTGTTTGAGGTGTATAGAAGGCATTTATTTCATTTTTAGAAATTTTAATTTTTCTCATTTTTCCATGAAAAGTGCCAATACCCCCCCCTTTGGGTTCTGGGTGAAAATCTCACTCGACACGAATCAAACAAAAATGTTTCCATGGTGTTTATTGTTGTTCATTTTCATCAAATAAACAAAATAAAACCCAGAATAAGTCATTCAAGAAAGGAAATGAGCATAAAAGATGCGTCATCGCAAGTGTTAATGTTAGTAAAAGAGCCCAAATTTCAAAAAATATTGCGAAAAACAACAATCTTCCATTATAGAGTGAATGTTTAAGGTGTATAGAAGGCATTTATTTCATTTTTAGAAATTTTAATTTTTCTCATTTTTCCATGAAAAGTGCCAATACCCCCCCCTTTGGGTTCTGGGTAATCTCACTCGACACGAATCAAACAAAAATGTTTCCATGGTGTTTATTGTTGTTCATTTTCATCAAATAAACAAAATAAAACCCAGAATAAGTCATTCAAGACAAGAAATGAGCATAAAAGATGCCTCATCGCAAGTGTTAATGTTAGTAAAAGAGCCCAAATTTCAAAAAATATCGCGAAAAACAACAATCTTCCATTATAGAGTGAATGTTTAAGGTGTATAGAAGGCATTTATTTCATTTTTAGAAATTTTAATTTTTCTCATTTTTCCATGAAAAGTGCCAATACCCCCCCCTTTGGGTTCTGGGTGAAAATCTCACTCGACACGAATCAAACAAAAATGTTTCCATGGTGTTTATTGTTGTTCATTTTCATCAAATAAACAAAATAAAACCCAGAATAAGTCATTCAAGACAAGAAATGAGCATAAAAGATGCCTCATCGCAAGTGTTAATGTTAGTAAAAGAGCCCAAATTTCAAAAAATATCGCGAAAAACAACAATCTTCCATTATAGAGTGAATGTTTGAGGTGTATAGAAGGCATTTATTTCATTTTTAGAAATTTTAATTTTTCTCATTTTTCCATGAAAAGTGCCAATACCCCACCCTTTGGGTTCTGGGTGAAAATCTCACTCGACACGAATCAAACAAAAATGTTTCCATGGTGTTTATTGTTGTTCATTTTCATCAAATAAACAAAATAAAACCCAGAATAAGTCATTCAAGAAAAGAAATGAGCATAAAAGATGCGTCATCGCAAGTGTTAATGTTAGTAAAAGAGCCCAAATTTCAAAAAATATCGCGAAAAACAACAATCTTCCATTATATAGTGAATGTTTGAGGTGTATAGAAGGCATTTATTTCATTTTTAGAAATTTTAATTTTTCTCATTTTTCCATGAAAAGTGCCAATACCCCACCCTTTGGGTTCTGGGTGAAATTCTCACTCGACACAAATCAAACAAAAATGTTTCCATGGTGTTTATTGTTGTTCATTTTCATCAAATAAACAAAATAAAACCCAGAATAAGTCATTCAAGAAAGGAAATGAGCATAAAAATGCCTCATCGCAAGTGTGAATGTTAGTAAAAGAGCCCAAATTTCAAAAAATATTGCGAAAAACAACAATCTTCCATTATAGAGTGAATGTTTGAGGTGTATAGAAGGCATTTATTTCATTTTTAGAAATTTTAATTTTTCTCATTTTTCCATGAAAAGTGCCAATACCCCCCCCTTTGGGTTCTGGGTGAAATTCTCACTCGACACAAATCAAACAAAAATGTTTCCATGGTGTTTATTGTTGTTCATTTTCATCAAATAAACAAAATAAAACCCAGAATAAGTCATTCAAGACAAGAAATGAGCATAAAAGATGCGTCATCGCAAGTGTTAATGTTAGTAAAAGAGCCCAAATTTCAAAAAATATTGCGAAAAACAACAATCTTCCATTATAGAGTGAATGTTTAAGGTGTATAGAAGGCATTTATTTCATTTTTAGAAATTTTAATTTTTCTCATTTTTCCATGAAAAGTGCCAATACCCCCCCCTTTGGGTTCTGGGTGAAAATCTCACTCGACACGAATCAAACAAAAATGTTTCCATGGTGTTTATTGTTGTTCATTTTCATCAAATAAACAAAATAAAACCCAGAATAAGTCATTCAAGACAAGAAATGAGCATAAAAGATGCGTCATCGCAAGTGTTAATGTTAGTAAAAGAGCCCAAATTTCAAAAAATATTGCGAAAAACAACAATCTTCCATTATAGAGTGAATGTTTGAGGTGTATAGAAGGCATTTGTTTCATTTTTAGAAATTTTAATTTTTCTCATTTTTCCATGAAAAGTGCCAATACCCCCCCCTTTCGGTTCTAGGTGAAATTCTCACTCGACACAAATCAAACAAAAATGTTTCCATGGTGTTTATTGTTGTTCATTTTCATCAAATAAACAAAATAAAACCCAGAATAAGTCATTCAAGAAAGGAAATGAGCATAAAAATGCCTCATCGCAAGTGTTAATGTTAGTAAAAGAGCCCAAATTTCAAAAAATATCGCGAAAAACAACAATCTTCCATTATAGAGTGAATGTTTGAGGTGTATAGAAGGCATTTATTTCATTTTTAGAAATTTTAATTTTTCTCATTTTTCCATGAAAAGTGCCAATACCCCACCCTTTGGGTTCTGGGTGAAAATCTCACTCGACACGAATCAAACAAAAATGTTTCCATGGTGTTTATTGTTGTTCATTTTCATCAAATAAACAAAATAAAACCCAGAATAAGTCATTCAAGACAAGAAATGAGCATAAAAGATGCGTCATCGCAAGTGTTAATGTTAGTAAAAGAGCCCAAATTTCAAAAAATATTGCGAAAAACAACAATCTTCCATTATAGAGTGAATGTTTGAGGTGTATAGAAGGCATTTGTTTCATTTTTAGAAATTTTAATTTTTCTCATTTTTCCATGAAAAGTGCCAATACCCCCCCCTTTCGGTTCTAGGTGAAATTCTCCCTCGACACAAATCAAACAAAAATGTTTCCATGGTGTTTATTGTTGTTCATTTTCATCAAATAAACAAAATAAAACCCAGAATAAGTCATAGAAATTTTAATTTTTCTCATTTTTCCATGAAAAGTGCCAATACCCCCCCCTTTGGGTTCTGGGTGAAATTCTCACTCGACACAAATCAAACAAAAATGTTTCCATGGTGTTTATTGTTGTTCATTTTCATCAAATAAACAAAATAAAACCCAGAATAAGTCATTCAAGACAAGAAATGAGCATAAAAGATGCGTCATCGCAAGTGTTAATGTTAGTAAAAGAGCCCAAATTTCAAAAAATATTGCGAAAAACAACAATCTTCCATTATAGAGTGAATGTTTAAGGTGTATAGAAGGCATTTATTTCATTTTTAGAAATTTTAATTTTTCTCATTTTTCCATGAAAAGTGCCAATACCCCCCCCTTTGGGTTCTGGGTGAAAATCTCACTCGACACGAATCAAACAAAAATGTTTCCATGGTGTTTATTGTTGTTCATTTTCATCAAATAAACAAAATAAAACCCAGAATAAGTCATTCAAGACAAGAAATGAGCATAAAAGATGCGTCATCGCAAGTGTTAATGTTAGTAAAAGAGCCCAAATTTCAAAAAATATTGCGAAAAACAACAATCTTCCATTATAGAGTGAATGTTTGAGGTGTATAGAAGGCATTTGTTTCATTTTTAGAAATTTTAATTTTTCTCATTTTTCCATGAAAAGTGCCAATACCCCCCCCTTTCGGTTCTAGGTGAAATTCTCACTCGACACAAATCAAACAAAAATGTTTCCATGGTGTTTATTGTTGTTCATTTTCATCAAATAAACAAAATAAAACCCAGAATAAGTCATTCAAGAAAGGAAATGAGCATAAAAATGCCTCATCGCAAGTGTTAATGTTAGTAAAAGAGCCCAAATTTCAAAAAATATCGCGAAAAACAACAATCTTCCATTATAGAGTGAATGTTTGAGGTGTATAGAAGGCATTTATTTCATTTTTAGAAATTTTAATTTTTCTCATTTTTCCATGAAAAGTGCCAATACCCCACCCTTTGGGTTCTGGGTGAAAATCTCACTCGACACGAATCAAACAAAAATGTTTCCATGGTGTTTATTGTTGTTCATTTTCATCAAATAAACAAAATAAAACCCAGAATAAGTCATTCAAGACAAGAAATGAGCATAAAAGATGCGTCATCGCAAGTGTTAATGTTAGTAAAAGAGCCCAAATTTCAAAAAATATTGCGAAAAACAACAATCTTCCATTATAGAGTGAATGTTTGAGGTGTATAGAAGGCATTTGTTTCATTTTTAGAAATTTTAATTTTTCTCATTTTTCCATGAAAAGTGCCAATACCCCCCCCTTTCGGTTCTAGGTGAAATTCTCCCTCGACACAAATCAAACAAAAATGTTTCCATGGTGTTTATTGTTGTTCATTTTCATCAAATAAACAAAATAAAACCCAGAATAAGTCATTCAAGAAAGGAAATGAGCATAAAAATCCCTCATCGCAAGTGTTAATGTTAGTAAAAGAGCCCAAATTTCAAAAAATATTGCGAAAAACAACAATCTTCCATTATAGAGTGAATGTTTGAGGTGTATAGAAGGCATTTATTTCATTTTTAGAAGTTTTAATTTTTCTCATTTTTCCATGAAAAGTGCCAATACCCCCCCCTTTGGGTTCTAGGTGAAAATCTCACTCGACACGAATCAAACAAAAATGTTTCCATGGTGTTTATTGTTGTTCATTTTCATCAAATAAACAAAATAAAACCCAGAATAAGTCATTCAAGACAAGAAATGAGCATAAAAGATGCGTCATCGCAAGTGTTAATGTTAGTAAAAGAGCCCAAATTTCAAAAAATATTGCGAAAAACAACAATCTTCCATTATAGAGTGAATGTTTGAGGTGTATAGAAGGCATTTATTTCATTTTTAGAAATTTTAATTTTTCTCATTTTTCCATGAAAAGTGCCAATACCCCCCCCTTTGGGTTCTGGGTGAAAATCTCACTCGACACGAATCAAACAAAAATGTTTCCATGGTGTTTATTGTTGTTCATTTTCATCAAATAAACAAAATAAAACCCAGAATAAGTCATTCAAGAAAGGAAATGAGCATAAAAGATGCGTCATCGCAAGTGTTAATGTTAGTAAAAGAGCCCAAATTTCAAAAAATATTGCGAAAAACAACAATCTTCCATTATAGAGTGAATGTTTGAGGTGTATAGAAGGCATTTGTTTCATTTTTAGAAATTTTAATTTTTCTCATTTTTCCATGAAAAGTGCCAATACCCCCCCCTTTGGGTTCTAGGTGAAATTCTCACTCGACACAAATCAAACAAAAATGTTTCCATGGTGTTTATTGTTGTTCATTTTCATCAAATAAACAAAATAAAACCCAGAATAAGTCATTCAAGACAAGAAATGAGCATAAAAGATGCGTCATCGCAAGTGTTAATGTTAGTAAAAGAGCCCAAATTTCAAAAAATATTGCGAAAAATACAAACTTCCATTATAGAGTGAATGTTTGAGGTGTATAGAAGGCATTTGTTTCATTTTTAGAAATTTTAATTTTTCTCATTTTTCCATGAAAAGTGCCAATACCCCCCCCTTTTGGTTCTAGGTGAAATTCTCACTCGACACAAATCAAACGAAAATGTTTCCATGGTGTTTATTGTTGTTCATTTTCATCAAATAAACAAAATAAAACCCAGAATAAGTCATTCAAGACAAGAAATGAGCATAAAAGATGCGTCATCGCAAGTGTTAATGTTAGTAAAAGAGCCCAAATTTCAAAAAATATTGCAAAAAACAACAATCTTCCATTATAGAGTGAATGTTTGAGGTGTATAGAAGGCATTTATTTCATTTTTAGAAATTTTAATTTTTCTCATTTTTCCATGAAAAGTGCCAATACCCCACCCTTTGGGTTCTGGGTGAAAATCTCACTCGACACGAATCAAACAAAAATGTTTCCATGGTGTTTATTGTTGTTCATTTTCATCAAATAAACAAAATAAAACCCAGAATAAGTCATTCAAGACAAGAAATGAGCATAAAAGATGCGTCATCGCAAGTGTTAATGTTAGTAAAAGAGCCCAAATTTCAAAAAATATTGCGAAAAACAACAATCTTCCATTATAGAGTGAATGTTTGAGGTGTATAGAAGGCATTTGTTTCATTTTTAGAAATTTTAATTTTCTCATTTTTCCATGAAAAGTGCCAATACCCCCCCCTTTCGGTTCTAGGTGAAATTCTCACTCGACACAAATCAAACAAAAATGTTTCCATGGTGTTTATTGTTGTTCATTTTCATCAAATAAACAAAATAAAACCCAGAATAAGTCATTCAAGAAAGGAAATGAGCATAAAAATGCCTCATCGCAAGTGTTAATGTTAGTAAAAGAGCCCAAATTTCAAAAAATATTGCGAAAAACAACAATCTTCCATTATAGAGTGAATGTTTGAGGTGTATAGAAGGCATTTATTTCATTTTTAGAAATTTTAATTTTTCTCATTTTTCCATGAAAAGTGCCAATACCCCCCCCTTTGGGTTCTGGGTGAAATTCTCACTCGACATAAATCAAACGAAAATGTTTCCATGGTGTTTATTGTTGTTCATTTTCATCAAATAAACAAAATAAAACCCAGAATAAGTCATTCAGGACAAGAAATGAGCATAAAAGATGCGTCATCGCAAGTGTTAATGTTAGTAAAAGAGCCCAAATTTCAAAAAATATTGCGAAAAACAACAATCTTCCATTATAGAGTGAATGTTTGAGGTGTATAGAAGGCATTTGTTTCATTTTTAGAAATTTTAATTTTTCTCATTTTTCCATGAAAAGTGCCAATACCCCCCCCTTTGGGTTCTGGGTGAAATTCTCACTCGACACAAATCAAACAAAAATGTTTCCATGGTGTTTATTGTTGTTCATTTTCATCAAATAAACAAAATAAAACCCAGAATAAGTCATTCAAGACAAGAAATGAGCATAAAAGATGCGTCATCGCAAGTGTTAATGTTAGTAAAAGAGCCCAAATTTCAAAAAATATTGCGAAAAACAACAATCTTCCATTATAGAGTGAATGTTTGAGGTGTATAGAAGGCATTTGTTTCATTTTTAGAAATTTTAATTTTTCTCATTTTTCCATGAAAAGTGCCAATACCCCCCCCTTTCGGTTCTAGGTGAAATTCTCCCTCGACACAAATCAAACAAAAATGTTTCCATGGTGTTTATTGTTGTTCATTTTCATCAAATAAACAAAATAAAACCCAGAATAAGTCATTCAAGAAAGGAAATGAGCATAAAAATGCCTCATCGCAAGTGTTAATGTTAGTAAAAGAGCCCAAATTTCAAAAAATATTGCGAAAAACAACAATCTTCCATTATAGAGTGAATGTTTGAGGTGTATAGAAGGCATTTGTTTCATTTTTAGAAATTTTAATTTTTCTCATTTTTCCATGAAAAGTGCCAATACCCCCCCCTTTCGGTTCTAGGTGAAATTCTCACTCGACACAAATCAAACGAAAATGTTTCCATGGTGTTTATTGTTGTTCATTTTCATCAAATAAACAAATTAAAACCCAGAATAAGTCATTCAAGACAAGAAATGAGCATAAAAGATGCGTCATCGCAAGTGTTAATGTTAGTAAAAGAGCCCAAATTTCAAAAAATATTGCGAAAAACAACAATCTTCCATTATAGAGTGAATGTTTGAGGTGTATAGAAGGCATTTGTTTCATTTTTAGAAATTTTAATTTTTCTCATTTTTCCATGAAAAGTGCCAATACCCCCCCTTTCGGTTCTAGGTGAAATTCTCCCTCGACACAAATCAAACAAAAATGTTTCCATGGTGTTTATTGTTGTTCATTTTCATCAAATAAACAAAATAAAACCCAGAATAAGTCATTCAAGAAAGGAAATGAGCATAAAAGATGCGTCATCGCAAGTGTTAATGTTAGTAAAAGAGCCCAAATTTCAAAAAATATTGCGAAAAACAACAATCTTCAATTATAGAGTGAATGTTTGAGGTGTATAGAAGGCATTTATTTCATTTTTAGAAATTTTAATTTTTCTCATTTTTCCATGAAAAGTGCCAATACCCCCTTTGGGTTCTGGGTGAAAATCTCACTCGACACGAATCAAACAAAAATGTTTCCATGGTGTTTATTGTTGTTCATTTTCATCAAATAAACAAAATAAAACCCAGAATAAGTCATTCAAGACAAGAAATGAGCATAAAAGATGCGTCATCGCAAGTGTTAATGTTAGTAAAAGAGCCCAAATTTCAAAAAATATTGCGAAAAACAACAATCTTCCATTATAGAGTGAATGTTTGAGGTGTATAGAAGGCATTTATTTCATTTTTAGAAATTTTAATTTTTCTCATTTTTCCATGAAAAGTGCCAATACCCCCCCCTTTGGGTTCTGGGTGAAAATCTCACTCGACACGAATCAAACAAAAATGTTTCCATGGTGTTTATTGTTGTTCATTTTCATCAAATAAACAAAATAAAACCCAGAATAAGTCATTCAAGACAAGAAATGAGCATAAAAGATGCGTCATCGCAAGTGTTAATGTTAGTAAAAGAGCCCAAATTTCAAAAAATATTGCGAAAAACAACAATCTTCCATTATAGAGTGAATGTTTGAGGTGTATAGAAGGCATTTGTTTCATTTTTAGAAATTTTAATTTTTCTCATTTTTCCATGAAAAGTGCCAATACCCCCCCCCTTTCGGTTCTAGGTGAAATTCTCACTCGACACAAATCAAACAAAAATGTTTCCATGGTGTTTATTGTTGTTCATTTTCATCAAATAAACAAAATAAAACCCAGAATAAGTCATTCAAGAAAGGAAATGAGCATAAAAATGCCTCATCGCAAGTGTTAATGTTAGTAAAAGAGCCCAAATTTCAAAAAATATCGCGAAAAACAACAATCTTCCATTATAGAGTGAATGTTTGAGGTGTATAGAAGGCATTTATTTCATTTTTAGAAATTTTAATTTTTCTCATTTTTCCATGAAAAGTGCCAATACCCCCCCTTTGGGTTCTGGGTGAAAATCTCACTCGACACGAATCAAACAAAAATGTTTCCATGGTGTTTATTGTTGTTCATTTTCATCAAATAAACAAAATAAAACCCAGAATAAGTCATTCAAGACAAGAAATGAGCATAAAAGATGCGTCATCGCAAGTGTTAATGTTAGTAAAAGAGCCCAAATTTCAAAAAATATTGCGAAAAACAACAATCTTCCATTATAGAGTGAATGTTTGAGGTGTATAGAAGGCATTTGTTTCATTTTTAGAAATTTTAATTTTTCTCATTTTTCCATGAAAAGTGCCAATACCCCCCCCTTTCGGTTCTAGGTGAAATTCTCCCTCGACACAAAACAAACAAAAATGTTTCCATGGTGTTTATTGTTGTTCATTTTCATCAAATAAACAAAATAAAACCCAGAATAAGTCATTCAAGAAAGGAAATGAGCATAAAAATGCCTCATCGCAAGTGTTAATGTTAGTAAAAGAGCCCAAATTTCAAAAAATATTGCGAAAAACAACAATCTTCCATTATAGAGTGAATGTTTAAGGTGTATTGAAGGCATTTATTTCATTTTTAGAAATTTTAATTTTTCTCATTTTTCCATGAAAAGTGCCAATACCCCCCCCTTTGGGTTCTGGGTGAAATTCTAACTCGACACAAATCAAACAAAAATGTTTCCATGGTGTTTATTGTTGTTCATTTTCATCAAATAAACAAAATAAAACCCAGAATAAATCATTCAAGACAAGAAATGAGCATAAAAGATGCGTCATCGCAAGTGTTAATGTTAGTAAAAGAGCCCAAATTTCAAAAAATATTGCGAAAAACAACAATCTTCCATTATAGAGTGAATGTTTGAGGTGTGTAGAAGGCATTTATTTCATTTTTAGAAATTTTAATTTTTCTCATTTTTCCATGAAAAGTGCCAATACCCCCCCCTTTGGGTTCTAGGTGAAATTCTCACTCGACACCAATCAAACAAAAATGTTTCCATGGTGTTTATTGTTGTTCATTTTCATCAAATAAACAAAATAAAACCCAGAATAAATCATTCAAGACAAGAAATGAGCATAAAAGATGCGTCATCGCAAGTGTTAATGTTAGTAAAAGAGCCCAAATTTCAAAAAATATTGCGAAAAACAACAATATTCCATTATAGAGTGAATGTTTGAGGTGTGTAGAAGGCATTTATTTCATTTTTAGAAATTTTAATTTTTCTCATTTTTCCATGAAAAGTGCCAATACCCCCCCCTTTGGGTTCTGGGTGAAAATCTCACTCGACACGAATCAAACAAAAATGTTTCCATGGTGTTTATTGTTGTTCATTTTCATCAAATAAACAAAATAAAACCCAGAATAAGTCATTCAAGACAAGAAATGAGCATAAAAGATGCGTCATCGCAAGTGTTAATGTTAGTAAAAGAGCCCAAATTTCAAAAAATATTGCGAAAAACAACAATCTTCCATTATAGAGTGAATGTTTGAGGTGTATAGAAGGCATTTATTTCATTTTTAGAAATTTTAATTTTTCTCATTTTTCCATGAAAAGTGCCAATACCATAAAGTGCCCCTTTGGGTTCTGGGTGAAAATCTCACTCGACACGAATCAAACAAAAATGTTTCCATGGTGTTTATTGTTGTTCATTTTCATCAAATAAACAAAATAAAACCCAGAATAAGTCATTCAAGACAAGAAATGAGCATAAAAGATGCGTCATCGCAAGTGTTAATGTTAGTAAAAGAACCCAAATTTCAAAAAATATTGCGAAAAACAACAATCTTCCATTATAGAGTGAATGTTTGAGGTGTATAGAAGGCATTTATTTCATTTTTAGAAATTTTAATTTTTCTCATTTTTCCATGAAAAGTGCCAATACCCCCCCCTTTGGGTTCTGGGTGAAAATCTCACTCGACACGAATCAAACAAAAATGTTTCCATGGTGTTTATTGTTGTTCATTTTCATCAAATAAACAAAATAAAACCCAGAATAAGTCATTCAAGAAAGGAAATGAGCATAAAAGATGCGTCATCGCAAGTGTTAATGTTAGTAAAAGAGCCCAAATTTCAAAAAATATTGCGAAAAACAACAATCTTCCATTATAGAGTGAATGTTTGAGGTGTATAGAAGGCATTTGTTTCATTTTTAGAAATTTTAATTTTTCTCATTTTTCCATGAAAAGTGCCAATACCCCCCCCTTTGGGTTCTAGGTGAAATTCTCACTCGACACAAATCAAACAAAAATGTTTCCATGGTGTTTATTGTTGTTCATTTTCATCAAATAAACAAAATAAAACCCAGAATAAGTCATTCAAGACAAGAAATGAGCATAAAAGATGCGTCATCGCAAGTGTTAATGTTAGTAAAAGAGCCCAAATTTCAAAAAATATTGCAAAAAACAACAATCTTCCATTATAGAGTGAATGTTTGAGGTGTATAGAAGGCATTTGTTTCATTTTTAGAAATTTTAATTTTTCTCATTTTTCCATGAAAAGTGCCAATACCCCCCCCCTTTGGGTTCTAGGTGAAATTCTCACTCGACACAAATCAAACGAAAATGTTTCCATGGTGTTTATTGTTGTTCATTTTCATCAAATAAACAAAATAAAACCCAGAATAAGTCATTCAAGACAAGAAATGAGCATAAAAGATGCGTCATCGCAAGTGTTAATGTTAGTAAAAGAGCCCAAATTTCAAAAAATATTGCGAAAAACAACAATCTTCCATTATAGAGTGAATGTTTGAGGTGTATAGAAGGCATTTATTTCATTTTAGAAATTTTAATTTTTCTCATTTTTCCATGAAAAGTGCCAATACCCCCCCCTTTGGGTTCTAGGTGAAAATCTCACTCGACACGAATCAAACAAAAATGTTTCCATGGTGTTTATTGTTGTTCATTTTCATCAAATTAACAAAATGAAACCCAGAATTAATCATTAAAGACAAGAAATGAGCATAAAAGATGCGTCATCGCAAGTGTTAATGTTAGTAAAAGAGCCCAAATTTCAAAAAATATTGCGAAAAACAACAATCTTCCATTATAGAGTCAATGTTTGAGGTGTATAGAAGGCATTTATTTCATTTTTAGAAATTTTAATTTTTCTCATTTTTCCATGAAAAGTGCCAATACCCCCCTCTTTGGGTTCTAGGTGAAATTCTCACTCGACACAAATCAAACAAAAATGTTTCCATGGTGTTTATTGTTGTTCATTTTCATCAAATAAACAAAATAAAACCCAGAATAAGTCATTCAAGACAAGAAATGAGCATAAAAGATGCGTCATCGCATGTGTTAATGTTAGTAAAAGAGCCCAAATTTCAAAAAATATTGCAAAAAACAACAATCTTCCATTATAGAGTGAATGTTTGAGGTGTATAGAAGGCATTTGTTTCATTTTTAGAAATTTTAATTTTTCTCATTTTTCCATGAAAAGTGCCAATACCCCCCCCTTTGGGTTCTAGGTGAAATTCTCACTCGACACAAATCAAACAAAAATGTTTCCATGGTGTTTATTGTTGTTCATTTTCATCAAATAAACAAAATAAAACCCAGAATAAGTTATTCAAGACAAGAAATGAGCATAAAAGATGCGTCATCGCAAGTGTTAATGTTAGTAAAAGAGCCCAAATTTCAAAAAATATTGCGAAAAACAACAATCTTCCATTATAGAGTGAATGTTTGAGGTGTATAGAAGGCATTTATTTCATTTTAGAAATTTTAATTTTTCTC